>NW_025787530.1:0-13541 GCF_021130785.1 Homalodisca vitripennis
TTAAATCATTGTCCTTTACAGTTATTATAGACGTTACATACTTATATACGCACACGAAATTTATAAATAATTACACTAAACGAAAACAAAATTTGTAATTTAGGTTGAATGCACTCGGTTATCGTGTAACATGGCAACTAAAACTATCCCTAGTGTGCAGTTACATATCGTTGTACAGCATAATTTCATAGTATGGAGTAATAATACTAGCTGCTCCGTATTGTACGAGTAATGCTACTTTATGGCGCTATCCATGGTTATTAAACATTTCATCCCTTATGTCTCAGTAGATTATCCTACAGGACGGCTTAGTAGTAAAGTCCAGTGTAGTAAATAATTATTAATAATGAAAAAATGCCGCCTTATTTATTAAAGAATTTAAAAAAATTCATTATATAATCGTCGTTTTACTCCATTAGAGGAGACAGAAAATAAATTTTAGGGAGTTTCTTTTACAGTGGGTGTTATTTTTTGTTAATTGATCCTCGTTTTGGTCCATAACTAATTAATAGAGCAACGAGTGCAGATATGGGAGTCTTTAACCAATTTTTTTTTACTGGAAAGCATGTTTATAACCACATTAATTCACATGATCAATAGAATTTTTTTTTATTTTTTACAGTATTTAATCAATAATTGTTGAATTGTAGAGTAAAATAACATAAAAAGCTATAGTATAAAAACTTTTAAAAGCCATAGTTTTGATTATGTCTATATGAAATAATCATTTTAATGTTATCAACTGAATAATTTAAACGATTTTAATCATATTATAGATAAAAAAAAATTGGTAAAGTTGACCAGGATTACATAAAACTTATTGACATAAACATTTTTTCTGTTTTAGAAATGTAAAATTATTACATTTATTTCATTATATTTCTTTAATATAGTGTTAAATTTTAAGTGCTTTTATAACGCTTGATGAATAATGAAACAAAAAAAATCTTCTTAAAAATTATGATCCATAAATATGACATTCTATTGTGTTCTGTATAATAGACTAGGGTATAATTTTGAACGTTTCCATTACCATAAAAATTATTTAGTATAATTACAAATATTAATAAAAATTGGCGTTAACAAATTACTGGAAAATCATAGAAATATATTTTTTTTTTCGTATTTAAACCATAACCTAGTTCTTATTAGTATTGAGCAATAAGCGACAACACAGCGAATGCACACCAGTATTTTTTCCTCATTTTACAATTAAAATGAACAAAGATATTTAAAAAATGAAAGATATAGAAATAATTATGTAGGAATATTCAACTTATATTTTTTAAAAAAAAATATACAATGCGATTTATTTCTCAGTCTGCATTACGCATTTAATTTTGGTAAACAATAGTTATCTAATTACCTCATCCAACCTGATAAAAAAAAAAGTGTTTAAGCTTAATACCACCATAGTTATCCATCTTCCGTATTTAATATATTCATCTTGTATTTTTTCTTTTTTTTTTTTTTTTTTTTTTTTTTCATTTATTGTCTGAAACATAATACATGCATAGACATAGTCAAACAAGCAGTTCAATTATAATTAATAAATACATATGCATACAATAGCCTAAAATACAAGCTAAATCAAGCAAAGTCATTAAACATAATACATGAAATAAAAATAACAACATGCAATATTCGTACATGCCAGATGCAAAATAGCACATGCAAATAATTGAGCTAGGATCTAAAAATAAATTAATAATGAAGTCTACTTAACCTACACAATTTTTGAATGTTCAGGCCAATTCCATTTAAAAAGAAAAAAAAAAAAAAAAATTTATGGTGCTTTACTTATTAGCCCATTTTTTCCTTCCTGTTTTTAAAATTTGCCCCGTTTAATGGGTTTTTCAGTTGATTGGGGAAGCCTGTTATAAAAAATTGCTTCCCTTAATAAAGGGGCTGTTTTCAGTTTCGAGAGTTAATTTTGCCCGTCAGTCTGTAAAAATCAGATCTCAGCCTTGTGTTGTAATTGTGTATATCTAGAGCCTACAACATTGTATAGACTTCATCATCTTTTACAAGTAAAACTACCTGGAAAATATACCAGCATAAATAGTCATTGATGTCATACTTAACAAACAAGTCTTTACATGTCCTCCTTGAATCATACCTTAGACATAAACTCTTAGTGCCTTCTTCTTGAAGGACAAAAGATTTTTTTCACATGGCAATTAAAGGTAAAATCCCCACACACAATAAACCATAAGAGAAAAAGGGCATATATCACCCCAAAGTAACACTCTCCTTAAGAGTTACAATATCAAAATAATCATCAAAAACGTCCTCAACAAAAATATTCCTGAGCAGCAATTTTGACCATACATGAGTAATGTAATTTGTCCCAGGAGAAAACATTTGTCTAAGATTAGACCAAGAAACTTAACACAATCATTACTTGTTAATTCAACCCCCTGTTATCTGATGTGACTGACACATTCAATCCTGCGGAAGTCACTTAAACCAAAAGAATCCATCTCAGTTTTATTACTATTAAGAACTAATTTAAGGTCTTTAAAATAAGACATTGCAGTATAAACAAAATTCCCAAGAACATCTATTAAAATCTCTAAATTATTAGCCCAGCACATGCCACTTACAACAACAGCAAACATTGTCATAAAAACATTTATTCAACTCCAGGAAAGTCATTGACATACACTATATACAGGAAAGGAACCCAGAATTGAACCTCTGAGGAACACCTAAATCAATTCTTCTAGAATCAGACTTAAATTTCCCAAGCATCCTCACCATCATCAAATATCACTTCAGTATAACTGAATTCTATCACCCAAATAAGATTTAATAAGTTTAACCATATAAACAGGCACCATCAATATTGACACAAGTTATTTTCAAGAGAGTACCATGATTTACCCGATCAAAGGCTTAAGGAGAGAACCAAACACACCCCCGCCACTCTGAAGTCCATTATTTAACTTATCCCTAAGACTGTGATTGTAACAGAAATCAGCACAAGCGGCGGAGATGGTGCTAGCCCGACCTCCCCTGAAACCATGCTGATACCCAGACAAAAGATTGTTTTTGTTGTGAAAAAGAATTTAAGTCTCACCGAATATAAATTTCTCAATCAATTTACCAAAAGTGGATGTTAGGGAAATCGCCCTGTACTTTTCTACAAATGTTCCTTAGGACCCCCTTCTTATAAATTGGCCTATACTACAGTCAATTTCAAACATTGCGCGAAAAATCCTATCATTAAAAACACTTTTGTATTAAAAATAGAAGTATAGGAAACAGCTCCGTATTTACATTTCTTCAACAAAATTGGTGAAAACTGATCCCAACTATATGATTGTCTTGATTATTCAAAATGTTTATGTGTTTTTTAACACTTCATCATCTGATATGCCAAAAATTATTCTACATCATCATGCGGACCGAAGTCCCCATCTGAGATTTTGTACTTGTGAAGCTTCTGTATCATCTATGTAGCATGACTTGACAAAAAAATTATAAAACATATTGCTTACCACTACATGATTCTGAAGATTGTACAGTTATCCTTATCAACTAATTCAATATTATTTACACTATTTATCAGGAGCTCCTAATGCTATTTACAAATGCCCAGCTACTTTTGGACACATTTCTTAGATTTGTGTTAATTCCTCTCATTAATAATCTTAGACTTAGCTCTCAGCAACCCTTTTGCGAAAAATCCTTTTTTAACAGCAATCATACACTTTAATTTATAGTCTAAAATGCCAGTTTCTCTAATATAAAATCATCAATACCTGGACATATCTTCCCGCAGTATTAAAACATCTGCATCAAGATTAACCTATCCAATACACGGGGAACATACCGTACCCCAACTTACTTTTTTTTATAGGACAATTGACATCTAAATGCCACAAGCAAAGTATCAATAAAAGACTTTCCATTATCTCGCATCTTAAAATTTGAACGCATCATAAACATTATCCCCAACTTTCCCCTCCTGCCAAACCAGCTTTTAACGCTAACACATTAGCATCAGAGAAAACTCTTCGAGAGATCTTTTTCTGAGTAGGGGCCTGGAAGACCCTTCTCCTCCCCAGCCAACTTCAACACAACAGACCTCCAAAAGAATTACAGTGATATATGTCAATTATCTGACCAAAGTGGTCAGAACACAAAACAATTTATCACAGAAGCATCGAAAATCGATCCACATTAGTGACGATATGATCAATTGAGCTAGGCCTAATTCATATCCTGAACTCTGGTTGGTATATGACCTAAAGTGTCACAAAGCCCAGTAAGACAGACAACAAGTCACTAAAATTCATTTGACTGGCAATTAGAAAACAAAAGTATTTTACATTCAAAATCCCCTAAAATTAAAATTCTTACATTCCCATTCCTTAAGGTTAACCTATGCCAAGACATAATCCAGCTTTTCTAAAAAGTTAAAAAAAATTTTTCCTATTTGGGCTGATCTATAATATAACAATGAAAAATAAAAATCACAAAGTTCAGAATGTTCAAACTTGGCCCATCGCTAACTCGAGATCCATATCCACACTAATGTTCAAGCAGCCCAAGAAACATCACTTATATAACCACTTAAATGTTTCTTGTGCAAATAAGGCAACTCCTCCTCCTTTGAGAGAGAACCTGATAAAAGAAGACACACAAGAGCATAACCTTCAAAATTAAAAAGTTTTAAATCCTCATTTGACTTTTGATGCTCATTAATAACCATAAAATGGAGAGAATACATCATCCACAATAAGTTCAACCAAGTCCTAGCTTGTTACCAATTCCTTCAACATTTTGATGGAAAAAAGCGTAAAAAAATTTGTGTTCTCAAGGGATTACCTTAACGTGTACCTCTTCCCTAAAAAATTTCCGGGTTTCACAAGACCCACAACCAGGCCCATTTGTGGACTTGAATGTATTTCTAGGTTGGATCGTACTCCTTTACAAAAACTCCTTCCGGCCAAAAATCAGGACACAACACCCGTTCAGAATGGTTTGTCAAGAATACATACCTTAAAACTTGAATAAGGTCAACTATATTTGGTTTTCAGTTTTCTCACTTTGGAGAAACCTCTACACCATCAACAGTAACATAACCTACAATGTCATCAACAGCAGTATCTGGTGCACAAACGGGATATACAACCCCACTTAAATTTTTCAACTGACTTATGCCCACCTCTCTGTGTATTGGAACCAATTATATTACGGGGCTTAGTTAACTCTCCCATACTGGTTTCCCATTTTATTGACTAATCCAATAATATGCCTAGGTTTCTTTCCCTTCACACACTTTTCAGATTTGCTTTGGTCAAAAGATGAAAGATTTTTTTGTACGATACAGTTTTCCAGGTTAGTTCCATCTCTATCAATCGTATCCACCTCCACTGTTATCATTAATCAACAACTTGTATTCAACAACTGATTCGAACGAGCAATTCTCAATATATCTAGAAAATGTAATTTAGCGATTCTACCTCGGTAATTTTTCTGATTCTCCTAAAGATTATTATATTTAGTTTAGGTTGGAATAGTTAAATTTATGAAGGAAACAGGATTTTTCCGGACATTTGCCAATCGTTTTCAGGTGAAACAAGAAATCAGTAAACGACTACGTTTGCGAGATCTGCAATCCTAGATCTCTTCCTTCAGGTAACAGACTCTACTAACCTAATACATAATTTACAAAACTCAGGTTGAAATAAACAAATCTTACACAAAGCGTTGTGGCAACGCCCCTTAGTCAGGAATCACAACCTAACATCGTTGTTTGTACATATTCACTAACTCTTATAAATAAAAAATACATGCATACTTAATAAAAAACTGATACAAAAACAGTAATCCATTAAAACTGAACTACGGAAATAAAGGTCACAATACGTCTTCACTCGTCTAACTAACCACCTTACGACTGACCAAGAGGGTCTAGCCACTGAGTGATCGTCATCACGGCTAGCTAAAACTAGATGGCGGAAATAAAAGGGAATTTGCCAGTCAACCATCAGTCGAGATTTAAGTGCCGCTTTGGTTGCCAATTCTAAAAAATGAACTTAAAGAAGAGAAAACCAAAAGTATCAAACGGATCAGAATATTTGCAATAAACCAATGTCAGGAGTCCACAATTATGGGGTTTTAAGAAGTTCGCAGAAGAAGCCCTTTCGCATAAAACCAATAATAACGAAAGGGGCCCCATTCCTGTCCCACCTTCCATTTTATTTCCGCCATCTTTGTTTAGCTAGCCGTGACGATCACCATTGGCTAGACCCTCTGGTCAGTCGGTAAGGTGGTTAGTAGAACGAGTGAAGACGATAGGTGACCTTTATTCCGTAGTTCAGTTTTAATTATTACTGTTTTGTATAGTTTTTTATTAAGTGCATGTTTATAGAGTATAGTGAAAATGACAAACAACATATAGGATTGTGATTCCTGACTAAAGGCGTGACACAACGCTTTGGTAATATTTTTTTTTATTTCAACCTAGTTTTTAATTATGTATTAGGTTAGTTCTTTACCCTGAAGAAGAGATCAGATTGCAGATCTCGAAACGTAGTAATTTACTGATTTCTTGTTTCACTGAAGCGATGGCAAATGTCCCCGGAAAAATCCTGTTATCCTTCACAATCCTTCCATCGTTCAAAAATAACCTTCAATCAAGAAGTAAATTTATGTTTAAGTCTCACGATGTTACATCTATTAATTGGTAATACATGTTGCAATACGAAATTACATTTAAAATCTCGTAAATTTATGCAGTTTGCTTGATAAATTTTAGTAATCAATAGAACACAACAAATCACATAAATGTTGAAAACGACTTACTTGTACTTGAACTACTTGTACTTACTTGTACTTGATGTCATGTTCCAATTTATGGCCTGGTAACTGGCGTTGGGACGAGTCATTAGTGCCCTAGGAAAGGGTCACGTGGGGGGGGGGGTGTTAACTCTTCTGTTTAAAAACTCCTGACAATTGAGTAATAAAACACTAAAAAATAAAATAAACCTATTTTTTTATTTTCAAAAATCATTTGAGTTCACTCTTGAATTTGGGTTATACAGGAATCTCATGTTTCTAATGGAGAAGTGGTAGGTTTTTAGATGGGGTAAATTTTAAGACCCTGAGTATGAGTGGTTTTGTTTTCAAACAGTTTTAGGTTACTGCTGCTCATGAATACAAATGTTTTGGTTATCTAAGTCATTGTACCTATGTGGTGGTTATATAAAAACAATTCAAGATGGTTGAAACTTAATGGTAGTTTTGTGCCATTTCATAAATGTAAAGAAACTAGTTATAGTACAAAGATTTCCAAAGTACAGATTTCCAGCCTTTGAAAGTGTATTGCTTGGCAATCGGGCTTGAGGGAGGGCAGTCTCAGCAATTGCTACGGATTGGCCTTTTTTTTGAATAATTGAAAATTTTTAACTCAAGGCTGACCGTCCTTTGCCTCCCCACAGGGGGCCTGCTAGAGTAGGGAGAATTGTGCGATTCGACCAAGCAGTGGGTAGGAGCATTTTTTCGAGGAGTTTCAGATTTTTGAAGAAAGGCACTGAGGCTTCGAATGACAAAGAATTCCTTTTGAGAGCTTGCTTTGCTAATGCCAACACCAACTGCTCAGTCCCAACAACAAACCCTCGTCCAAACATCACCCCCAACACCAGTAATTTGCTGTTGAGGTCGTTATACAACCTCAACATCACCAATTGCAAATGACAGAAGTGGCTGCCTGAAAAGAGCTCAGTTTTTTGGATTTTCTTCTTTGCTGGGGTCTGAAATGACCATCCAGAATGCCATTATTGTTTTTTCTAGGGTTGATGTTTTAGAGAAAATTTTTTGGGAAAAGAATTTGGGTAAGATTGTTGATTTTGGTGAAAGAGTACAATTTCGAGAGCCTCCTTCTACTTCTTTGTTTGGTGATAAGATGAGTGTATCGTCCCTGTGCAAAAATGAAAAGAATTTTTTCTTTTTTTTTTCGTGGAACGACAATCTGCTGCGATGTATCGTTTTTGTGATATAGAAATCAAAAAAAGCAATGGCTCCTAGAATTGATCCCTGGAGGTTACCCCGACACTGGATCAGTTCAGGGATTTGAGCGATAATTTTGAATTTGTTTGAATTTTGACTCGTGTTTGATCTCTACCACCTGGAATCGGTATTCTCAGGTATGAAGGAGAAGGCCGAACCTCCAACTCTGGATTTTGGATGCCCAAGGAATTCAATTTTTGGATGGATGAGTGTGTCCTGCATCAACACAACAGTCGAAAAGCCCTTCGAGAGATCCGGCATAGCAACCCATGAACGATCCCCCTCTCGCACTCCGCCCCGCCATCAACTGCATCGATACATTCGTTTATGAGAAAATCAACTGAGTGCCTAATTTTGGTCTGATTTGGTTTTTTTTCTAAAAACCATAACTGCCTGCCAACCAAGAGATTATTATCTTCTAAGGTAAGGGGGGGCCAGTCAGCTTGGTCACAAACTGCTCTTTCGATCGATAAATTTGGGAAAAAATTGGTAGGAGGGGATATCGGGGGTAGAATAACGATAGTTTGCAACACCCTCCAAACCCATCCCCACCCTTAAAAAAGTGGTCTGACCTTGGCATCACCGTTGCAACCGTCCGTGAAAAAAAACGCCAAACGAAACGCCGCCCCCCGACTGAGTGAAGGGCATTTTATCAGGCTGAACGAGAGTTACCTTTAAAACTCGTCTTTGCAGAATTTTTACTTACTGCTTACTGCTTTCATAACAACACAGGACCATCAAGTCCTGTTGATGTTTTAGGAGAAAAAGTTTTAAAAATTTTTCAATTTTTTTTCTTCATTTACACCCAATTCCAAATCTATAAAAAATCTTGTCGGTTTTTATGTTTGGATTGCAATGTTGTTTGTTGCAGTCAAGTTCCTGCCTGATGGTACTGGCCAACATTTACATAATTACTGCTAATTATCATCACAGTTTTCTTTAGGAATTTTTAATACTATTATTCCCTTGACGTAAAATTAAAATTTTTAGCATTTAGTGTATTGTAGAGGCTGGTCTGTGCTGGTTTACAATTTTCCAAGATTCTTTTGGTTATTTTGAGTCATTTTCAATTCTCTTGTTTCACCAGGCTGCTTTTGGTATCAAGTATACTATTGTCCTATATTTATTCAGTGAGCCTTTGTATATTACTTTATTTTTCCAGTATTTCTAAATTGTAACCAGTGATTTATAATTTGTTTCGAACCATTTCAGCTTTAAGTGTCCATCACCATCATCGTGTTTTCCACTTAATTTTAATATTTTCTTTTAAAATAGTTTCTTTTTCCGGACATGAGATGTTAAATTAATATAAAAAAAGTGTCCCACAAAATTTTTGATATTTTTTGTGTGGGTCATTTTTACATTTAATACATCCATCCAGTTTTTCAGTTTTTAGTCTAAGTTTCAGTTTCCGCAAATTTTCATGTTTGAGGGATCAATAATCTTTGATTTTTTTATTTTTCAGTTTGTCTTTATGGTTTATGTTTACCGTAATTTCTATTGCTTGGTGGTCAGATATTAGTGGCTCAATAATATTGCTGGTAGTGTGAACTAAATAGTGAAAAAGTTATCTATACAAGTCGCAGTATTTTCAGTGATCCTTGTAGCTGAGTTTATTTTTGGTTTTAATCCATAACTTTTAAAAGCATTTTTTAAAAAGTACGGCATTGTTGTCATTTTGAAGAATATTTATATTATAGTCTCCCCCAAATTTACTATTTTGTTTAAAGTCTTTGTCGATTTAATTTTAATTTGTTAAATGACTCATTGTTAAATGGAGAAATAAACAAAATCACTAATAAATACATCAATATATATATGAGATGCAATAATAAATGTAGAAAATAGTGTAATTTAGTGTAATAGACTTCGAATAAGAAAAATTACGTAGTTTTAAATGTTATATGTATATAACTGTGCTTTTGTATTACATTATCGCTCCGTTATTAATACATTATGTTGGGATAACATTCTATTAAAACATATTTAATTCCGATGTTGATGGTTTGTGTTCCAAAATTTTTTTTTTGTTTCATAACAAGTGTTATTTAAAAATTTTAAATGGATTCTAGAACCAGGGAACAAGATCGACCAGAGTACTGCGTATGACAGCAGATTATCTGCCCTTTACTGAGCCCTTTCTTACCACCGAGAGGAGTTTGGTGAATTGGGAAAATATAATAAATATATTTCCCACTTTAGCATATAAGTAGCCAGCCATTTTCGTTAATAATTGAAAAATTTATGGACTTTAATCAGTTTCTGTCTATAAAATACTTTGAGGAATTCAATATATTGTTGACATAAGTTGGGGTTCCCATAGGTTTGTATGTCAATTGATAGGCTAATATAGGTACAGGGCATTTGGCTCGTATTTAATCTGAATTTATAATCTGTATCCTTATATTTAAAATCAGTTTCAAAGATATTAGATATATATATATATGTATCTAAAAAGTTATTTTGGTACATGTTTTTTGTTGAAAGTTTTAGGTATATCCAAGGACATAAACACATATAAATGTAGGTTAGGAATTTAAAAAAAAACGTGTTTTATTGCATCAAAAATAACATTATATTGTATTACTTAAAAATGTTAAAGGTATTTGAATGATATAAAGTAAGTTTCTTGAAGGGTTATATGTCTGGGTTAGTTTATTGCTTTGAGGAAACTGGCAAAGAGATAAGTAATGTATTAATGATAGAGCGTACAAGGCACTGCCGGCAGGACGTTACGTTCTCATTTGGAGGACGTAATTCAACTACTTACACGAGGACGAAAAGTTCTGCTGGCAGGACTGTTCTTGGTCCCATTAGAAAGAGGGAAATGTAACGAATTAGCGCATGCAAGTCTTGAAGTTGGTAGCTCTGACCGTTCAGAAATGGCGGCGATTATAGGAAAGGGTGACCGTGTGTATGTTTTCGCTACTTATTTTGATACTCCAAATAGTGGAAATGCATGGAGTCGCTCGTTATTTGGTAATAGTTATTGATACCACTAAGTGTAATGGTACTGTAATTAAAAGTGACGTGTAGTTGTGCAACAGTTCTGTGGGACATTGACAAAAACACAACTAGATGTTTTGCTAAAAGACTTGTTCTCGAGTGATGGTCGAGCTGTCATCGCTGCCGGTGTGACGCCTGCTGCCAACGCCGCTATAGGTCTACCCCGCCATCTCATATCACCTGCAACGCTATCAGGTAAGAGAAAACTTTTCACTTTCTACCATTTATTAATAGTTGATAAATTTAAAACTGGGTTTCTTAGTATATTTTGGTCGTACTTGAATAGTAAAGGTATTTATTACCAGGATAGTTTCAAAGGGGACAAGTATAGATGACGGACTTTTGGCACATGTAAAATCGTAATATTTGTCACATTAAAAGTTCGGATAAATGTTTGTTTATTATTAAAAAAGGCATCATCTGAAACAATGTCCAGAAAAGTAAAAGGAGGAAGACTACCGTTCAACTGACCAGTGCTGAAAACAGTTCGTCGTCATCATCATCCGATGAATCTAATGTTGAAGATGAAGACCTTTGATAGCGGATCAAACAATATTATTGATTTACCTGCAGATGCAGAGGAAATCTATAATAATTCAAACTTAGTTTTAGTTAATGACACTGAGTGGGACTTTGGTAAACATGTAAATATTGATCAATTCAAGGACCATCAATACAAACCTCGTTTTCACTTGCTCAATACTAATTGAGAAATTCTATCCCTCAATGAAATGGATTTTTTGGATAATTTTCTTCCCCATTGATGATATAAACCATATTTTAGTTTGTTCAAATTGGGATAGAAGAAAACCAATTTCGAGACATGAGTTTTTTCAAGTCAATTGGTATTTTGTACGCCATGAGTATAAATATGTTAGGGGTCCGCCGCAAACCTACTGGTCTACGGAAACCGACGGCCTCTTTTCCTGCTCCAGCTTTTGGTTCTAGGTTTGGGATTGGTCTGCATCGTTTTGAAGAAATTTTAATGGCAATGGCATTTGCCATGCCTGAAGATAAAAGGAATGGATATAGGTGGTATCAAGTTAGGCCTCTCATCAACATGTCCGTAACACATTGGAGGCAGAGTTTTTCCCCAGGTTTCAAATTAACTGTAGATGAATCCATGTTTGCTTGGTACGGGAAAGGCAACTACCGTGAAAATGGCATGCCTGCTGTGATGAAAATTAAAAGGAAACCTAAAGGAGTTGGTTGTAAAGTAAAAAACTATTTGTGATTTGTGATAGCACATCTAAAATCATGATTGGGTTGAAATCAATGAGGGGAAAGAAGAAATGAAAAATAAAATATTTCAAAAGGACTTTGGTGCCGGAACTGCAACAACGCTAAAATTGACTGAACCGTGGCATGGAACTGGTCGAATAGTTGTAGAAGATTCTTGGTTTTCTTCTGTAAAGACCAGTATTCAGTTAAAGGAAAGAGGTTTGTATTTTTAGGGATGGTTAAAACCGCCTATAGAAAACTATCCTCTGAAGCAAACTGTCCTGAGGTGCCCTAAGGAAAAGGGGTCTTTTATATCAGCTACAGCAAGCTCGGAAAATGTAGATCTTATTTGTGTAGGATGGAGAGACCGTAAGGTTCATACGTTTGTAGGTACCTGCTCTACAACGTTACCTGGAAAACCATGTACAAAAAAAAGATATGATGACGACGGAAAACCTTACACCAAAGAAGTAGCACGTCCAAAAACTAGTAGAAGATTACTTCATGGAGCTCCTGCCATAGACATACATAACCACATTCGCCAAGATGGACTAGCACTAGAAACGGTGTGGCAAACTCAACAGTGGCATCATAGAATGTTTGCTTGTATATTTGGTATTATGGAAACTAATGCCTTTTTAGCATATAACCTTCACAGACCTGCTCTTGAAAAGAAAATTTCACACAGACTTCACTAAGGCACTAGCCTTGCAATTAATAAAACACCAATTTGGCCTTCCACCAGAAACAAGACCTGCAGAACCTTTGTTAATCGATGAAGTGAATTTACCTGTGGAGGTAATCTCGCACGTCCTTGTTAACCTTTCTAAAAAAAGACGAACGGAAGCGAGTTCAAAGGAAGTGTCTAATCTGCTCGAGAGTGCACGGAAAGCAAATGAAAGCAAGCTACTTTTGCAAGAAATGCGGACCTAATGCTGTCATGTGTAGCCCACAAACTGGCAGAGATTGTTTTGAATACCATATAAAAAAAAGGTATACCCTTACGTCGTAAGAACTAGATATGTATTGAAAAAGATGACTATGTAGCTATCAAGATAGAAATCATACTTTTTTGAATTTAGTTCTTTGAGATAGCTAAACATATTAGAAAATAGTCCCAAGATTTTCAATATCTTTCCTAAGTATATGAATACATAATGAATTTTACTGATTAGTTGAAATACTTAATAAAGTTTTATTGGGTAGATCTTAATATTTACTACTTATTCTATACTTTTAATTATTCATGTATTCTCTCTCTTTTGTGTAAAGGAACAAATTTTTCTCGTATG
>NW_025787531.1:0-37628 GCF_021130785.1 Homalodisca vitripennis
ATCCACGTTGCGACTTGTTGAAGGCTATTATGGGATGGTGAGTAACTTTGCCTTACTTACATCTCAACCAGCTTTCTTGCTTCGTGTTCCCATCTAGAATATTTATGTCAACGGTGGGTGGTGTGAATGAAATCAGAATTTTTTTTTATTGATAATCTTTAAGATTACAAAGTTAAGAATCAATTATTGAAAGTGTACGTAGTTTATAAATTATAAAAAGTTGGGTTAAATTATCTTCTCTAATAAGTAAAATGCTTTCCAACTTCTGTAGACTGGTTCTTTTTCGCAAGAGCCAGTCATCTTTATTGCTGTCCTTAATTTTCGTGATGGCTAATCACTTGATTTTTCTATCAATTTCTTCTGGGAAGAGCATATAAAGAGTTTCTTCCCTGAAATAGGATTAGTTTTTTTTTTTTCTTAAATACAGGTGTTTTGTTGAGAAGGTTAATGGGAAATCTTTCCAAAATGTACTATGTATTATACTCATGGATGATCCACCATTTTCGAGGAAGGGTCATCCTTGATTAGCACCGTTAACAATATTGTTTCCACGAATATTATATAATTCCAAGATAAGCCAAATTAAACGCAATTATGGAATTCATGGAAGTGCCCTTGATTTTATAAAATCATACCTCATCAAATAGAACAACAAAAAAGTAATAACATCAAAGGAAGTTGGTCACAGGAAAGTCAAAATAGAGCTACACGGGGTGTCCCACTCAGGGGGGGGGGTGGGGGGGATCTGTTAAACTTGGACCCCTTACTTTTATTATTATATCATATATATACAATGATATAACATTGGCATGTTTGATGCTAAATACGCTTCTCTACTACGCTGATGACACATACTTTTTTCTCAATATAGTAAGTAACTAAAACTGAATGAACATAAAGAAATTAACCAGGACACCACAATAAACAAGGCATCAATTATGGTTTTAAAGAAAATGGTTTTTTAAATGAGATGAAACTAAAAACTCAAAAACATTTTTGTTTACTTTATAAAATCAATTCCTGAAAATAGTTTTAATTTTGAATTCAAGTAGTGTAATCAAAGATTTTAGGAAATGTATCATATTGATAATAATCCTTTCATGGGGACCTCCAACATTGAATTTTTCTGTCTACTAAATTACTCTAGGAATTATTTTCCTTTTTATTGAGACGATCTATCTTGCTGGCATAAGTGAAAATTATGATTATCCGGAACTGCATATCGAGGTACTTGTTATTTCCAAAAAGTCGTTTATGTCAAAAATATTCGGGTTTTTTTTTTTATTGCCTTAAAAATGTGGCAAATTATGTTTTCGCTTCAAGCAGCAAAATCTCTTATTGTCAAACAGCTGGTCGAATGTGAAATTATATATAGCTATTGTTTAACAAGTTGTTATGTTATTCTCTAACTGATTATGTGCTACTGCAAGAAATGTCCTTATGTCCAGGAGCGAAGACTGGAAGAGAAAGGTAAGCTTGTTTTTGTTTTCCTTTCTTCTCTCACTAAATTATATATCAAATTAATTCTGTTCTAATTTCTGTTACATAAATGTTTCAGAAAGGTTTAATTTTGTAACCTAACACATTACTACTTCATAGTGTATTACAGTCTTTAAATCTTACAAAAGAGTTATTTACAACTGTTAAAGATTCTGTTGACGTTGTTTTTAGGTTATGTTTGTAACTCCAACCTCAAGCTTTAGAAAAATGTATTTTCAACATTTTAAGTATTTCTACTATATGAATAGACTTCATAATAGAGTTTTAGGACTCACAAGTTATTGGTTTAATATGATTATATCAATGCATAATCTTAATATTTAGTTTCGGTCACTAAAAATGTCTTAATGTTTGGTATAAGTCATTTGTATTGTTTGGTATTTTAGCCCTATTTTGGCATTTTTCAAACATTACGACTTTTTGGAACTTATATTTAAATATGTTTACAATCTTGCATTGTTTCAGAAAATGATGCAAAGGGGAAAATTGATGGTTCGAACGAAATGCAGAAAAAAAGAAACCTGTCTGTCTATTTATTATAATGTGACCATATCCTAACCAGCTGCCAAATGAAAGTGAGCTGTTGACTGAAAACTTAAGTAGGAAGGTAAACCTATAGATTGTTACACACCACATCTTTCATCTTCCATTAGGATTAATATTATGCTATTTATATCTTGTAAGGTTTTAAATTACCTTTAAAACCATATAGCCTATGCTACCGGGTGTGGATCTAAAACATACAAAACACCCCACCCCCTCCCACTGTCAATTTTCTAGACCACCAATATTAAGTTTAGGCTAACATACTTCACCATTTCAATCTTACACCTGCCCCCCCCCCGCACTCCCCGACCCCCCCCCCCCCCCTCCCCCCCACCCACCACAAATACGTAAACCCCACCCATACCCCCAACCCACCCATAACATCCTAATAGAGACAAAAAAAGCAACCTTGATTTTTGACTTTTAAGCCTGATTTTTTGAAATTGCAATTCATTTAAAACCTTCTTTTTAACGTACATTCAACTGAGATATATTTTTAAACATTGGTTACTCCATCAGATACTAGAGGCTACTTAGTTTTTGTATGCTAAATTTTATAATTAGCTTTAAAATGTTACAGATGTGCCTCTCACTGCCAAGTATATCTGCGTCCCTACTGTTGCGACTGTGAACTCTTCCCGACTCATGAAAGAAACAAGGACATCAGGTTTGGCATTGGCTGATAATATAAGAGCATGGTAATGTTAATCACTAACCTTTACTTTATTATACTAAGTATGTATTGATGGCATACAAACATTGTAATTAAACCAAGGAAAAGTAAAAACATTGGGCCAACTGTTTTCATTGCAATCGCTTCAATTTGGTGTATAAATTTAACAACAACCCAGATTTTTTTAAACAGCCTAAGGACTTTCTTTCAGCAACACTTTGGCCAAATCCAGATTTCTCAATCCCAAAAATGTGTTTAAATAAATCTTTCAAGCTGGGTAGAATTTTTAATGGCTAATTATATTGTTTGTTAATGTTGCAGGTGAACCAGACGTGGCTGCTGCTAAAGAGGGAATTACCAGTGGCCGGTTGAAGTTGGCAGTTTCTCCTCTTATTGATTTAGAGGAAGTCGGAACGGAACCAAGCAGTTTGAAAATACCTCTTTCGCTACAAGAAAGAGAAACTCAGAGGAAACACATAACACAAGAAATCTGCTAGACCTAGCCGAAAATAAAAAATCAATAGTGGAGAGAAAAAGTTCAGAAAATTTGTAACAACACAAAAACTGATGAATAGTATAAATATGATCTCCTTATTTTCTTCTGAATTCAGATGTTTATGAGCCTAGTTCCAAGACTCCTAGTGAATGAAAGAAAAGGAAAATCCTGCTTTTCAAAAAGAAATTAAAAGTATTTGTAAAAAAGTAACTGTTGAAAAACAAAACATTTTCTCCACTCCTATCATTTGGCCGTAAAACCCCAAAGTTTGGTTAACAGGTCAGATAACACTGATACACAATCAACTAAAATGTTTTGAAGAAGTTGGTGTGTTGTGGTTTCATGAGGAATAGTCCCTTCTCCAGATGGTTGAAGAGGAAGAAAGATTATATAGTAGAAGAACCGGTGGTCGGTGGTGGGAACAGACCGTATAGGAGGCATACCAGAAAAAAGGAAACGGAGGAAAGGAGAAAAATGCAGATCCCAAGGGACTGGGAAAAGGAATGATTAACTCTGCATAAAAGAAAAAGAGAGGAATAAGCACATTATTTAGGGTTTATGAAATGAAACCAAGAAAGAGAAAATGGCTAGAAAATACACGAAGTTCAATAATGAAAGGAAAAGGGGAAAGAAGGTGAAAGATTCGATTTTGGGCCCCAGTATGCCAAAAAATGGAGTAGGAACTATAGCTTGTGACAACGTAACAGATCTGGACAGAAAACCAACTTTTCACAAATTTCTGGAAGAACGTAGATAGTTGGGAAGCAAAAGCGAGCTGTAATTGTATCACTGGTAGAAAAAAAATCACACCCTAACTATCGGCGAAGTACAACTGAAGTTGAGAATTCTCGCAAAAATGTGTCTTTCAAATACTACCTAAAAGTGGGGGACGGTAAAGTTTAGAGTCTGCAAGAAGATGTTTTTAAACACATTCTGTCTTGGTGAAAAATCAGTCAGATCTTGGGTATTGAAAGGACCTATGGACCAACCACTGCCCACAAGAAAATAATCCAGATGATATTCAGCAAGTTAATGAGAATTTTTTCCAAATAATAATGACCAGGAGCCAAAAAAAGATTCTGAAAAGAGAGATACTGTTTCGGCAGTTTTTGAATTCTCTTCCAAAAATGGAATCCCATTATTGTCGGGCCAAGACAACAAAACAGTATTTGGAACCTAATTGGGAAACCAAATCCCAGCTACATAGGGAATATAGCCGTTGGTGTGAGGAGAGGAATTCTTGAAACAGCCTCAAGAGCTCTTTTTTCACAAAGTTTTTGTTCTAATGAACATAGGATTTTTCATACCAAAAAATGATCAATGTGAAACGTGCATCAAGTTTAAGTTGAGAAAGATCACAGAAGAGGAGTAATCAGCAGCATCAAAGTAGAAAAGAAGGAGCTAGGAATGAGAAGGAAAATCGATAAGAAGAAAGCAGCAGAGTCAAATAATACATTGGTAGTGGCCGTTGATGTACAAAAAGTGTTGACATGCCCAAATATTAAGGCATCTTCATCTTACTACAAAACTAAGTTAAAAGTACATAACTATTCCATTTACAATCTTGCAAACCATGATGTAACATGCTACATCTGGCATGAGGGAAATGGTGAGTTAAATGGTGATATCTTTGCCTCCATGCTTGTGAGGTTTCTTACAAAACAAATAGAAAGTTGCCCAGACATTACTGATGTTGTTATTTGGAGTGATGGTTGCACCAACCAAAAACAGATGCGAAACAGTGTCGAACGCATCTTTTGTACGTTGCCATAAATAAAAAGGTAACAGTGTACCAAAAATACCTCGAGGTGGGCCACACCCAGATGGAAGTAGACAGTGTGCATAGCACAATTGAAAGGAAATTAAAAAAACATGAACACTTTGTTCCTGCAGACTTTGTTAGAGACATCAAGGAAGCTCGAAGATTTCCAGGCCCCTACTCTGTAGAAACCCTAACATACAAAGACTTTTCTAGCTATGCTGATGGTTACTACACAAAAGTATAAGACCCGGAAATAAAAAAGGCGATCCATATGTAACAGACCTCAGATGCCTTAAGTAACAATTTCCGATGGTCAAATATGGTATAAAACTACAGTTCTCTGATAACTGGGCCCTTCTGCCTAGGCGTCCCAAATCAATAACAGAGGTTTACTCTCTCAGCTCAAACCACTGTACAACAAGCCAGTGCCCATCACAGCTAGAAAATTCAAGGACCTGCAAGAGTTGAAAAACCTCCTAGAAGAAGATTACCGTTTGTTTTATGACCATTTGTGTCATGAAAACTGATTAAAAACTAGTTTAGGTTATGTCTTTATTCAAATGTAAAATAATATCTTTAAATAAAGTGTGTTTCATAAAAAGTCGTATGTTAATAAAACACCCTAATTTGTGTACAAAAAGTCCTTATGTCTGTGTAAAAATGTCGTATGTTGAGATATAATTGTAATTTTAATTGCAAAAAGTCGTATGTGCGTTTAAAAACCCATAATTATTAACTTACATTCAATAAACACCTTTTAATATATTATTAAATCATAATAATAACCTATTAAACTCATTTCCAGATCTATAATATTAACAAGTAACAAAATATTAAGTTTTTTTGCTCTCTTGAAAAGTGCCCCTTTTGACGTACGACTTTTTGCAATAACAGTCTCGATATTTTGGATACTTTCAGTCAATTTTGAGATACGATTAATACTGTGGGGAAATAGTGCCTAGAGTTCAGGAAATACTGGTGCTTTCAAAAGAAAGCTGTTAGAATTGTTGGTAAAGCTGAATATCCTTGATCATTGTAAACCTGTTTTCATTAACCAAGGAATACTTAAAATAGTTAATTTTATATTTGTTTAACTTATCTGTTTACATTTTAAATAATAAGGACTTAACACACGAAACAAAAATAACATTTTAATTGAATATTGTCGACTGAGCAAATCTTTGAATAGTCATGTTATAATTGGCTTGAAGGTGTATAACAAATTGAAAACATTTGATAGAAAAATACCCTCTTAAAATTTATAAAAATAAACTTTATGAATGGCTATTAAAAAAAAAAACCTTTTATATAATATTGATGAGTTTTTTCTATTAACAAAATAGACTTTTAATGATTGTTTTAAGATAAACTCATAATATAACTAGTATAATTATCAACTAGACAATTAATGTCTTATATTGTTATATATATAATATTTATGTATTATACTTATTAAATATTATTTAGAGACAATGCTACTTAGTCTGTAGCTGAATTAGACTTTGTCAATGCATCTAACATGTTTTAAGACAAATAAACAAATTTATTATTATTATTATATAGAGAAATCACTGTCCGTATTTTTCAATTCTCTAAAAGTAGCTGTACAAATCACTCTATGTCCTAGCTTACCTATTAACCATAGTGCTTTCCTCCGAACTTTGAGGACTTTTCAATATAGGTTAAATTGATTTGTGCCTTCCCAAGCTGCTATTTCCATACCTGAAATGACTTAAATAGCTCATAGTAGACAATAGACAATAGACAATAGACAAATTCTTTATTTACAAATTCTTTGAGAATTGTAACTCGTCAAAATTTGTTACAGATCATATAAATACAATTGCGTAGTTTACAAACAATGAATTTACAGGTAAATGTCCAGTTTGGTTGTTAGTTTTGCTCTCTGTTCAGGTATTCTTCTAACGAGTAGAATGGATTTTGCAGCAGCCACAGCTTCACCTCCTTCTTGAATTTTGCCGCACCATGTCCCTTCAGGTCTTCTGGCAGGTGGTTTCCACAGTTTTAAACCCATGTAAGAGGGCTTCTCCTCAAATAGAGAAAGTCGATGCCCAGGAAGATGAAAATCTGTCGCTCGTCTTGTGTTGTAATGATGTGTGTTACATCCTCTGGGAAAACCTCTCTCGTGCACACAGGTTACTGCCTCCAGCACGTACAAGGATACAAACCGTCAGAATTGAGAGGTTGATAAAAGCTGGTCGACAACTCTCTCTTGGCTGTAAGTCAGCAAGTGTTCTCACTGCTTTTTTTCTGTGTTACCAGCACACGTTGGAGATTTCCTGCAGATGAATTACCCCAGACCAGGAGACCATAGCGAAGGTTCGATTCAAATAAAGCAAAGTAGGCTGTTTTTGCAGAGGGTACATCACTTATTGATTTTATTCTTTTAACAACATACAGTCCAGTACCTAATTTTCCTGCACAGGTTGTCAATGTGCGTTGTCCATTTGAGATCTTCATCTATTGTCACTCCCAAGTACTTTGCCTCTGATGCTGCTTGGACGTTAGGCAGGTGCACAGTTTGTTCCTTTTTTGGGCCCAATATGAGTTGCTGGGTTTTAGCTTTCATTAACTACCAGGTTATTAATATGGCAGTACTGTACCGCCATGTTCCATTGCAGTGAATGACTCTATCTCCAGGTTTTCTGGGGTTCTATCGGCTAAAAGTAGAAACAGTATCATCTGCATACATCAGAGTTGTAGCAAATTCATCTAAGTACTTAGGTAAATCGTTCGTAAATAGAGTAAAGAGTACAGGACCCAGAACTGATCCTTGGGGGACGCCCCTTAGAACTGGAAGTGGACTGGATCTGATGTGTGCAATTTTATTGTTTTGAGTATGCCGGATTTCAACTACCTGTTCTCTATTGGTTAGGTAACTCCTGAACCACTCAGCTTCAGTGCCCCCGTACTCCCATGGTATTTAGTTTGGTCAGCAGTTGTTCATGGTCAAGGGTGTCAAAGGCTATTGCTTAAATCTAAGAATATTGCAGTTGTTGTATTTTTAGCTTCTATTTGATCTATTACGTATTCAATAAAACTAATTAAAGCTGTTGATGTAGATTTATTTTTGGTGAAACCGTGCTGTTGATCAGTAAGCAGATTATTGTATGTCATGTAGTTTAGGAGACGATTAAGCACAATCTTTTCAATAACTTTAGAGAATGTTGAAATTTGCGAGATTGGGCGATAGTTTGATGCTTCAGACTGATCACCTTGTTTAAAAATGGGGATTACTTTAGATAGTTTTAGTTGATGTGGAAATCTACCAGATTGGAAGGACATGTTTATTAGAGTGGTTAAAGGGTAGGCTATTTCATGTTTACAAGCCTTCAATAACTTTGGTGAGATTTTCGTCAATTCCTGCAGAGACTTTAGCTGGCAGTGAGTTGATCGTTTTGATGACTTCTTCAATAAATTGTTGTGTCCATAGAGATAAAAAAGAGCGAGTGTCAAGCTGCTGAATAGGACTAGGAGTTCTGTTCTTTAGAGGGTTGTTGTTTAAAATAGCAGAGTCAGCCATGGTCATAAAAACAGTGTTGAAATGTTCCACAATTTGCTGAGGATCGTTGATAGTTTTATTGTCAATTTTTAAGTTCTTTCAGTCCTACAGACGATTTCTTGGTTCTTCTTTCATTATTTATAATATTCCAAAGGGCTTTAGTTTTATTTTCTGAACGTGCTATTCGGCCATCGAACCGTTGACTGACGTCTGAGTTCTTTTATCTTCAAGTCATAATTCTTTTTCTTAGTAGCAACTTCCTGCTTGTGTTCTAATGAGCCCATAAGAAGATATCGATCATTGGCACCTAAGAATTCTTGCCTCAAAGTGTGCAGTTCAGGGTCCCATAGTTTTTCTTTGCCTTTGCATTGCTTATATTTTTTATAAGGAACATGTTTGGTTCAGTGCTGATGTAACGATGTTAGAGAAATTTTTATAAGCGATTTCAGTGTCATTACAGTTGATGACTCTTTCCCAGGTTTCATTAGACAATGCCCAGTTTTAAATTGTGGATATTGTCATCATTAAAATTTCTCTTTTGTCCTTTAACATTACCAGTATCTTCTGTAAAAACATTGAGCGTGCAAATTTGGGCTGTGTGGTCAGAAATCCCAGAATTTAAGATCTTAATTGACACGTCATCCCCTTTTTGATTAGTACATACACAGTCAATTGATGTTTGTGACTGTGGTGTTATTCTAGTTGGAGGAAGAGGGATTCTTGTCATGTTGTAGCTAAAAAGTGTCTCATCAAATAGCACTTGGTCATGTTCGAGTTTAAGGCAGTCGATGTTAATGTCACCTATTAAAACAATTGGGCTCTTCCAGGTTGGCACCGTGTCTAACACTGAAGCAATCACACCCATGCTCTCAGTTAGTGAGCTCTGAGGAGGACGGTAGATGCCCATTATATAGACATATTGGTTTAAAGTTTTCACTCGCACCATGGCTATCTCGCACACAAGTTCAATACTGAAATTCTGCACTTGTACCATTTCCACCTGATCGCTTAGAGATGCTTTACAATAAATTGCAACACCTCCCTTCAAAATGATTTTGTCGACTATATTCTGCTATCAAACAGAAATCTTCAAGTCGAGTGTTACTGATGTGATCTTGAAGTCAGTCCATGTTCTGTTAGTACAATTAAGTGTGGCTTCACTATTTGGAGAAAATGGTTTTAAACGGTCAATTTTATTACTAATTCTATCTACATTCTGATGAAGGACTGTTAAATGATGTTATACGGTCTTTTTGAGAAGGGATTTCAATCAAAGGACTGGTTTATGATTTTAATTTGCTGTTTGTCATTGTTGCTGTGGCATAAAAAATTGTGTGGTTGGTGGACTTCAGCCTGCACAGGAGATCGAGGATGAAAGATAGGCAGTGAGTTATTTTTTCCTCTGTCAAGCAGTTGTAATGCTTGATCATGTGGTCCTTGAAAAACACGATGTTTTTGGCAAAAAACTCCTCACATGTCTCATCCTTGGCTCGTGGCTTTGAGTTAAGAGGCGGGCTTTTAGTCAGTTTGAAGACAGTATCCGAGCAAACCACTGACGTATTTTCTATTTGCTTTGTTAGCTTGGAGTTAGATATCTGTGTTGCAGGAGCTACAAACTTGATTTTGATTACTTGACCTATTTTTAGCCATTTGTAGGGATACACTAAAATGGGTCTTTGTTTTTCTTTTATTTCTGCTAGAGTGTAATGCGTGGCTGTGGCCAGTCTTGAATTTTGTTGGCATAACTCTGAAACTGGTTCTGTAGTGCTTTCACTGAGTTTTCCGTTTGCTCTTGGCGGCTTTTCAGGCTTATCATATCCTGAATAAAGAGTAAGGTTGTTTGATTTTCCAGAATTTTGTACCAGTAACTGTGATTGTATGTTTTCTGTTTGAGTTTCCGAGGTTTTATAAATTTTGATTTCCTTATCTGGAGTCAGGATTCTCTTGATGAGACCGTTTAAGATTTTTTAAGGTTGTATGTAATTGTTTTAATTTCTTTCTCATAGTTTAAAATTGCCAATTCTTTTTCCCTATCCTGTTCTTCGAAGGCTTGTATAAGAGTGGTGTGTGATTCTTTTTCTCTACAAAATTGAAGTTCAGCTTCCTGTAAAGATTCAGCTAACCTGGAATTTCTGTTTTCTAGGGTTTGAATCTGACTTTTCAAGTTCTTCAATGTTGGCCTCATATTTTATTTTCTCAAGCTCAAAAGTGACCCTCATGTGCTGAGTTAGTTGAGAATTCTTCTGTGTCATATCATACAATTCTCTTTTAAGATTTCTATTTTCAGCTAACAAAGCATTTCCAGCTTCAGCAGCTAGTGTGAGGGATGTTTCCAAGTCGTCAGGATCTTGAAGATTTTTAATCTTATCATGAACTTCCTCTATCTCATTATGAAGTTCAATTTGACTAGTCAATGGCAGAGATTCGACTTTGGAGACGTTTTGTTTGAAAAAGTCTTTTTTACAGGTGACGCATTTCCAGTGATTTATTTCAGTACAAGTTATTTTTTTCAGAGCTTTTTTCGCTGATACTTTGGCAGCCAGCATGGTACCATAGCTGACAAGGACCATTGCATTTTTAACCCAGAGTATCTCACACCAACTGAACATGTGCCACAGGGATATTTTGTGGGCATTCTGAAATGTCAAAAAGAAAAATGAAAAGGTTAAGGTGTCAAACTAAATCAATTCTTTAAAGTGTGGCTACTTCTTTATGTCGAGAACTTAAAATTCAGATGTATGGATAAATCAGTTTTTTAAAGTTTGGCTGTTTCTTTATGTCAAAAATCTTAAAATTCAGATGTGGATAAATCAGTTTTTAAAAGTTTGGCTGATTTCTTTATGTCAAAAATCTTAAAATTCAGATGTGGATAAATCAGTTTTTAAAAGTTTGGCTGTTTCTTTATGTCAAAAATCTTGAGGTTCAATTGTGAGGATAAATCAGTTTTTAAAAGGTTGACTGTTTCTACGCTATTTTGGTAGGTTCAAGAGTGCTTGTTGCATGGGTCCTTCGCAAAGCATATAGTGATAAATTTAGTCCATGTCATTGTGTTATTTAGTGTTATTCCTAAATAACTCATGTCCCCTGTTTCTTGAATATCAGACATTTTGGACCCATGGTTTTTATTATTTCTTAGAGTGAGTTTGTTTAGTCTTCGAGCTGTTTAAGAGCAGATTATCAATATTGTTGGGCCATATTGAATGAGATGTAGGATTCTCTATCTGTTTAGCATCCTTCTGGACTGAGAGTATTATGGTATCGTCTGCATAAATGATGGAATTAGTGTAGTTTTAAAAGAATAATAATATTAGTAGCTTATTGGTAGATGCAATCTACAGCACGTCCTAAAAGATGAGGGGATCGAGTTATAGTGTAGTTTATCAGACTGGACAGTGTATTTGTCTCCAATTTAACCTCTACAAACTTGGTAAACTTTCACTCAGGTAGCTCAGAAACCATTTTAAGGCTGTTGGACACCAAGAGTTGTAAGTTTGGCTAGGATGAGGATATGGCTAAGACAGTCAAAAACTTGAATTTAGTGTGTTGTCAGCTATGTTAACAAAGAAGCTGATCAGCGATTTTCTCTGGGTCTGTTTTTTTTTTTTATTAAATTTTTAAACGAATCGTCTGTTGTTCATTGATTCTTAGCAAAATTCTTATTCTTTTCCTCTATTTAAGAGTTCCCAGATTGCTTTTGTTTTATTTGGTAGCTTGATATGTAGCTTGCATTAGTTTCCTTCCTAAATTGACTGAGTTACAGATCATAAGCTTTCTTCTTCCGGTTTGCTTCAGATTTATCTTCAGTTCTTCCTGTGAGGTTAAAACTTAGCGTTCACAATCATAAATTCCATTTGTAACTTAAGGTTTCTTCATTATAGGTTATGTTCTTTTAGTGTGGTCTTTGTTTTACTTGAATTAATCGTAAATAATGTTTATGTTGTATTAATTTGAAGATATTTATATTGTTTAAATGGTCCTATCATTGGACATTATTTTTTTTATGCTTATATCTTAAAAAAATTTTAATTGTTGTAATTGTAGGCATCAACTTAGAAAATGTGGAGAAAGAACGAGCAAAAGGAAGGAGAACGGACGAATGCGCTGCTGCACGATGTTGCGTCCATCCTCGCCCGTCGTGTGGCAGTGGAGTTCTCCGACAGCGACTCGGCCTCGGGCAGCGAGTACGGACAGCGAAGGCTGGGGGGAGCAGGAGACGAGGTGCTTAGGCTACGTACAACAGCAATATTATTATTTGGGTTGTTTGGCAGATATGAAACAACTCCTCAGTCTATTTACGCCAGAGGTAATAGATATGAATTAGGTATTAAAGTAAAGTATAGAATCATTTTTGACAAAATTTTTAGTTTTGTATTATTTTTTGTAAAATGTTTTGCAGAAAAAACCTAAACCATTCATTTATAAAAGGCAGTGGTGGTTTTAAAATATTTAATATTTTATCTTTCAGACATTTGGGAGTAATAGCTTTTTGAAATAGTTTATGTATAAAATAATAATTATTTGTTGTTATTCTACAAGTAAAATAATATTTTAAAAAATCTTGTGGATGCTTGCAAAATATTAAAACAAATGACTTGATTAGATTATATTATAATGTTTATTTGTGCTCAAGATAAATATACTGCATTATCAACGAATTCGTTACAAAACATACAATATATGTGCAAAAAGATTAAGGATATAATGACTATTACCTCTGCAAAATAAAAACATATCAAAAACAGCCCACATAAGAGTTTAAGTTCAAAGAAACAAGTTTCAATTTGGCACTATTTATTTATTATTAGGTGCTCGTTAACTGTGTCTGTGGTATTGTTTTAAATTGTTTTTGTTTTTAAATATTATGATTATCGTTTGCAGTTGTGAATTTCGAGATCCCAATGTGTTTTATGTTGGAGTGTGTTTATTTTTGGCATTATGGGAATCATTTTTCTTTTCTTTAATATTTTAGTGTTGAAAATACAATTTAACTTTACTGGTATGTCAAAAATTCTCCAAAATTAGGTAATTAGTTTTTATTATTGATTATTTTACAGAGAGCACAATAACATTTTTTTTTCTAACTTTGCTTGAACCCTTGAAAGATTGCAGTAGCTCAAAGAATATAATTGCATTCCACTTTGCAAAAGTTAACTTGATACCATTTCCTATTGATATTGTATATTTGTAGCTACTCATTATGTATATAATGTATGTATTTATGTAATAGTCATGGCAAGATCTAATAGGCTTATGTATTCTAACGCCTTATCAAAATGTATAATCTCAAAAATTTTACTTCTCAGAAATTATTAGCAGTATTGCTGTACAATACTTACATTATTATTCTTAGATAAAAAATGTTCTCAGTTGTTTTTTTATACATTGCACGTAGGATGCCCAAATTAATACAAAGTTAATATTTAGTCATGCAGATATTTTAACAAGTACGTCTTTAACCTCTAGAGCTTTTATGTTTAGTTATAGTCATTATTCATATTTTACTGTTAGAGATGCAAATATTTTTACTGTATTTTGAACCGGAACGGTTCCCAATTTACAAATTAGGTGAGTTAAACCGATCTTGTCGATATTTTATTGCCTATGGTCAATTTGTATTTGTCGGTAGAATAGTTACAAAGAATATAAGTAGAGATAAATATTTATTTTTTACGCAAAGGACAACATAGATTGACAAAAACATTTCCATATACACGAACTCATTCAACACGTTACATACAGACACATACACACAACACAGACTATATAATTTAAGTTACCAGTCAATTGATCGTGTTGTTCTTTGCGGATGATGAACGTTTTTATAGATACTGTAAGATAATTATAGGAATGAACGTGTTAATTCTTGTATCTGTCCCCCTTCCTTAATATTTCCATCGTTAGTTCCATAATTTTATCAAATGAGATTCGCCTAAATTAATAATATGTGTACCTGTATATATTTATAAAAGTGTCTAGTGAAATAAATTCAAAATGTTGATAGTAGCTCTCTTATAAGACGTGTGAATAATTGAATTGAACTTAATATGATACTGTTTTGGATTCAATCATATTTTTTTTTTTTTTTTTACTTAGAAAACGAATTATTGTAATTGATCGACTCTAAGGTAAATTTATAAGATGAAATCAAGAATAAGACCAATTGTTTTAAAATGAAATTTGTTATATAAACATTTAACATACGAGTTTTGATAGATAGGGAAAAAAAAAAAGGGTGGGCCTCTATCAGATCGGAAGGTTTATTCCTCTTTTAAACATACAGACTACACACAAATAAGGTATTTTTTTTACCCAGTGTGCACTTTGAAAATCAAATTGGTTTACTTATTTTAGCAAATAACTTTTTACTATGGTTTTGGATATATCCCGATAAGATTGTACATTTGTTGTAATATAATTACTACCTACATTGAAAATATAACAAAAAACTGAAAACTCCTTTATACTATCTGAAATAAAAGCAAATACTCTATTTACTTTGGACAGTTCCAAGAATCTATGATCATTTTAGGAGGTTTGTTAGGAAAAATATTTTATGGACTTTTAAAAACGTTGATTTACATCACTACATTATTTTTTTTATAAAAGTTGAATAATACTATTTTTTTCTGTTTGAAGACAAAAAAATAGTAAGGAGTTTGTCTAATTAAGCCTAAAAATTCGTAAAAGACATAATAAATACTCCAGATTTGGACTGATGGCTGGTTGAAAACTTCTGAATTTAATTATTCAATACATTTTTTTCATCATGTTGGTACACTGCTTCCTTGAATTGGTCTTGGGTTAGGAGTACAGTATCATTATGCATCTTGTTTTGAATTCCCCTCAAGAACGGCGTATAGTCTCATACAGTTGTGGTGTAGAAGACCTTAAAAAGTTTCCGGAGATTCGTTTGTCTCGCTCCACAAACCCTCATGTGCAAACAATATCCTTGTCCACTTGTTCATTATATCTGTAAGCCATTCTTTAAATTTTCAACCCCTATACCTTATGGTGGATCATTAAAAGTTTCATCACGTAGTTCTGGCTCATTCTTTGGGATTTCATCAATGCTACATCCTTTTTCCTAGCCAAAAACTATCAGACTTCTTAACCGTACTTCATGGATTCTGGCAGCCTTGTTCCGAGTGTTTGTTGCTTGGTTACAACTGACGTGTTGGAGCTGCCCGAAGCACAGATAGTGTGAGGACAGTTAATAAAGTCACCTTACTCACGATAATTAACACAGTACTTAAAGGGCTATTCCAAAAGTAACTAATGTTTGGTTATTTAAAAAGCAACTTAATCAGATATACATATTTTACCATATGCATTTGAAAACTTACAAATTTCCCCTATTTTTTTTGTTACACAATTTGCCATTAAGATTTAAGCACTTATCATATCTTTTGACCAACTTAGAAATGCTATTTAAAAAAAAATTGGTGCCTTTAGCAAGCCAGTTGACAGCGTTCTTTGAGTTAATCGTCGTCATTCATAAACTCCTGATTTCTGAAAAAATAACCGATTTGGAAATTTGGGGAAATTCATCCTAAAGTTCAAGAGATTTTGATACGTCGATCTTCTCTAACTTGTTTCGTTTATCTTGTCAACAAGTTCATCACTCACCACTGATGGGCCAGCCACTTTTTTCTTCGTTTGTTGATGTTTGTTCGTCCACTTTTAAAACAAGCAAATCCAGTTCCATAAGATTCCTTCATCCATAATGTATGGCCCATAAATGGCACAAAGTTCTCTACGAATAGTTGCCGCTGAATATTGTTTTGCTGTAAAAAAAAAAGCACGCCAAACGACACTTCGCATTTGGCGGAAAACTCAATTGCAACACATTATGCAAAGCTATAGAAAATCACTGAGCACTTGTACGATCTTCTAACTGCCACGGCTATCTCCACTAGTACCAGTGTTGTAAGTGAACTGTGGTTACTTTTGGAACAGCCCTCGTATATGTGTAGGATATCAAATTGTACATAAGATTTCTATTGCAATCACATCTGTGGTCCATTGGGACAGCGTCTTTTGAAGACTGCAAAGGTTCTTCTCAAACAGTCTTAATCTCCTCTTAGAAACTAATGGACTTGGTGAAATTTTTGTCTTGAAAATTTGGTGTTTTGTTAACTCAGAAGCACGTGAAGCATTAATAAAAGAAGCTCCGTGTGTATTAGAGCCTGCAGAATAAGCTTTAAAAAGACTGTCAGTGTTTGAAAAAAAAAAGAAAAAAATAAATGGAATCGTTAAACTGTATCACGTTTTCTTGAAGTTCTCTAATTTAATATTCATTTGATTTGTTACTTGCCTCTTATATTATAATCTAATTGTAATATTTATTTATTTTCTAATATTTAAGAACTGCACAAATTTTGTTATATCTTTTTAAGTCATATTTTAGCTTTATTATTTTACTTGTTATTGTATTTCAAATTCCCATTTTTTCTACACTATGAGTTGAATAAAGTTAATAATAAAACAAAAATCGTACGTACATTACTGTTCTTATCTAAATAAATTTTTCTTCATTACCCTTTTTTACTCATTTTAAATCGATGAGTATCAGTATGTAATGTAAGTTTTTATTAAATCTGAAGATACCGAATAAGTATGTAATTATTATTCTTTAAGGATAACGTATTTAATTCCAACCACAGCATCTAAACCACTTAAGTAAAAAATCTGCCAGATTAGTGGGGGTATATTGTTGCAGAGTTTGTTTTGCCAATTCCTATTACACATTTCTGCAAGAGGACTACTATTTATCTTTACATTCCAGTTGTAAAGAATGTTTGAAAACTTTCCTAGAAATGTACTGTAGTTTTTAAGACATTTAACTAGTAGGAAATAGGGTAGTAAGAAAAAATAACAGATATATAAAATTTAATTTAAACACTTGTTATATTATTTTACATTTTATACAACGCTTTAAAATCATTTGTATGCCATTTTTATTGCATGCACCACATATTTAAGTAAAACCTAGTGAATGCTTAGTTGTTGCCGAGTTTAAATTCAGCCTCTGATAAATTCCATTTATCTGAAAAAAAAAAACATTGTTTTACTGTCATGGTTTTTTTATTTTTGCACTGCAATATTGCAGTAGTGTGGGCTTCCAGCCATTGTTGACAATGTGAAAATTACTGTAAAACTTTGCAACACTGTATTTGGTTATGTTCAAACATTTTTATGCATAGTCATTACCTCTTCCCATGTTATGGAATTCCTCCTCTTATGATGGAAGAATTTACATCGTTCCTTCATATTGTGTTCATTTTAATGATCATTATTATCTGTTTCTTCTGGGTGTTCACAATTGAAGTATCATTAATGATAAAAATATACTAGCTGCCAGATGGAACAAAACCGTGTGCTTTTCAGAAAGTCTTTGGACAAGAAGCTTATAAATTGCACCTAGGTCTACAAGGACCTTTGCGCTGATTCTGGAGTGACAGGATATTCTGGATAGGTAAGGTTGGGGGTAGAGGCTGCCTCCTATTGAGATCCATGAGGAAAAGTTTAGGGCACTAATCTCAACTCATGTCCATTCGAAAGAAAGGGAATTCCAGCTCTGAACCAGCCTCTCCAGTCAAAGCAGGCAGGGGGTGGCACACCCTTGTGTTGAGGTTAGGGAATGAACCCCACCAACTCCAACAGTCCTCTCCCGCAGTAAAACTAGACCTATCGAATTGCCCTTAAACCCCAGAATCTGGACATTTGCAGTTAGTGATGTGCCGCTCCTGGACATCCATAAGGTTGTTCAGATTTAAGTGACACATCGGTTTTTGCTGTGCCCAGTGTTAGGTTCAACTGGAAGGTATAAATCATCCAGAAGTGATCCCTGCTGGGTGTTTGAGTGATTTAGTTAGTAAATGACGTTTCACTCGAGACCCCGACCTGTTTAAACTTGAAACATTTTCTCTAGACTGTTGTGTTGAATTTGCATTAAAAGAGTTGTATTTAATTAATTTCCATCAGATGTAATTGACTGCCAAATTTTTAAATTTCAATAATTAGAAAAGGATATGTTATAGCCTATTGATTGATCTCCAATAAACATCAGTAACTTCAAGAGGATGTTCTTTGTACCAATAGGAACCGTAACTGACATATCCCTCAAATATTCCTTTCTGTCAGCTAACGAGAGAGTTTTGTAACCGTTGATACTTCTTTTGTGGACACTTTATTCTCGAGTTGATCTCAACTTCTATCCAGTAACACACAGTTTATATTCCACTAATTAGTTTCACTTTGTCAATTTTACTCTTAATCATAGGTTGCCGTATTTTTTTTGTTCAAATTTTAGTATTTTTTTCAAACGTTATGGGTGATGAGTGAAATATTCACTGTGTGAAAAATGATTTCTGTTCTTATGTCAAGATGAATGTATATAAAATAAATGTACTACAATCTTTCTATTATATCAAAAACTCATTTTGTATGCGTTTTTTTCAGTTTGTAATGAACGTTAATTCATAGAGTTGTATTACATTTTTTTTTTAAATCATACTTAAGGGTTATTTACATCAAAATATTGAGAAGGTTTTCATGATAAATCAATACTTTTTATTATTTTTATTTGATTCGGATTAGTTTCAATTAATTTTGACTACCAATTTCTTTTTCTTTTATTTGTTAAAGATATCACCCTAAATTATTACTTGATTTATATTATACATATAGTTTATTTGAACGATGTACAGTTGTTTTCTTATTTTCACCGATTGTATATAACAGATGAAAAACGAGTTTCTATAGGAATGTGTTGGATGAAGTCGTATTTACACTAGAACATGGTACAAGACCAGTCGGTACACTTGTAAATATATGTATTATATATGTAGAAAGGATTGGATTTTTTGTATCTAGTGTAATGCTTTCTTTATAGAAAATTATGCTTACTTTTACCAAAGCTAAAGTAATATTCTTTTTAATTACCATTCGTGTACAGAGACATTTTAACTAAACAGATAAAAGAGTTTTATATAGCATCAAGGTTTGTCAGATTAAGTGTGTACAAGTGATGGTGATTTTGAATGTGTACACATACCCCCTCAACCTGGTATGTGTTATATTTATTTCTGATAATTATTAAGCTTTCAAAGCTCAGTTACTGTTGGGATATTAGTAACCATCCAATTACAAACTACTCATGGTATATATCTTATAAATTTTATAAAGAAATAAATGTTGATTAAACAATTAAAATGGTGTGTTTTGTTTTTGCTGCCTGGTTTTTTTATTTCCCTTAAAATGCCTCTCACTGGATTAATCTTTGAAGCGTTTACTGATCTGTTTTGATGTCGATTGCAAAACTTCCAAAGTTGCGATCTCCCCCGAAAGGTGTTAGTTCGTATTTTTACCACTAAAAAACATTATCTAACTAACAAAGATTGTAAAATTATACAATCAATGATCAGTTGATTTTAAAGTTTAGTGGTCTTTGATTTTTCTTTGATCCTGTTTTCTAGTAGTGAAAATCTGTGTGGTTTTCCAGATGTGATTTTGTGCAGCGGGGATTGTTGTTTTGTAAACAAATCATTTCGTTCTTTGTTGTTCGGAAGTTTTTTTTATTCAAATTAAGCTGTCTTGTCATACACTTTTAATTATATAATGCCCCAGAATGGATGATCGTTGTAGATCAAGTGATATTCATTACATTAAAATGAGTCTGACTTTTTAGAAGTGTTGTATGTTGTCTTTTTCTGTTTTGATAATTTTGAAACAAGAAATGAGAGTTGTACACTGTTCTACATCAGCTAACTTCTTAAAAGGGTAGTAAAAACACATTAATTTGCATGAGAGTACAATTTTTATTAACATTCATTTTATGTTGTGTTGCTTAGCAACTGAAAATGGGTAAAAATCTTTCCACTTTGCTCTTTTCTCTCTAGACATGAAAAAGATATTTTTATTTTAAATCCCATAATACTATACAGTGTGTTCCAGATTGTATGCACACTGAAGGGATCTTGGAAAATATAAAGATACAGTAAAGATTAAATGGACAAAGTTGGTGCTTGATAAGACTAACAGATTTAATGTGGTCAAGTTTGAATTATTGGTTGCGATGTTCACTTTTTTGGCTCAAAACTGATTTAGATAAAAAATTTCAAACTGTCACAGCTCTCTTAATAGTGCCTATTATTGAATTGTTTTGCATGAAATTTCTAGTTTTTAAATATAAAAAAGATTTCAAGACTAGCCAGCAGTGGAGGTGTTAGGGTTTGGAGTCAGTTTTTTAAATGCAATGACCGGTTTTTTTTACTGAATCAAAAGAAAGTAAATTTTTTTTACTGATTTAAAAAATAATAATTCATAAAATGCCGTTATTATTGTTGGGTGCAGGGACTTTTCTATTCTATTATTTGAATAGTTGGTTGAAGAAGACTCCTAACACTACCATTATGGCAGTGGAAAATTAGCATGCAATGATAAGGAATCAAGAAGACATTTTAAAGAAATTATTATGTACCATTTTACTGTATGTAATAATAAACAAAACTTTACCAATATTTTCATTAAGTTTTTTTCAATCTTTTATTTCAATTTGGCTATTAAATTCTGACACTGGTGCCATGTTTTGAATTACCACTGAAGACTGTAATATTAAACAATACTTTCCTTTGTTAGGCATTCCTTATTTCACGCGTAATATGAAATAAATTCTGTATGAAGTACAGATTATTACAGCAACCACTATTGGGCAATACTCAGAGAAGAAGGTTTGATTCAATGTGAATATTGACTTCAGCTCCAGTTCACCTTCCTCTTAGTGTAGCTTCTGAAATCAAACGCTGTCGGACTTGACTCCTGAAATCTGGAGTAATGTTCGTTTGATGAGATCCTAAAAAAGTGTGTGACGAAAAAGCTCAAAACTAACTACATTGTTTTTACATCAGAGACACAAACTACAAAATATAGTGTAATCTAGGCACTCTTATTCTCTCATCAGGTGCACAATTGAGTGTACTACAATGTTTCTGATTCAGGAAGGATCCAGGAGTGAAGTCTGTGAGAACATCGGATTCCATATGCTTGTGCTAAGAGAAAGGGGAACTGGAGCTGAATTCAAAATTCACATAGAAATCAATCCTTCTCACTATAGCTACATATGTGTGTAGAAAACTCGTTTACTCTGCCGTGCTTTGTAGGTCGTGTCAGAAACATCACAGTGCACTCAATTGTGCACCTGATGAGATAATGAGGATGCTTGTTCACCTAAATTACTCTACATTCTTATATTTTGTACTCTAGGCATCTCTAATGCTAAACGATGTAAAAAGTCAGTTTTTGAGCTTTTTTGTTACCGACTTTTTTTGATCACTTCAGTCAAAAACATGAGAGAAAGATGAACTGGAGCTGAAGTTAAACATTTATACCATACATATTATTGTATATCTATTATTTTGGAACATCATCATCAGTCTCTTTGGTTTTAATATCTGCATTTATTAAAACACTATTAAGATATAGATAATGGTTATTTAAAACTCCCCTGTAAAAGTAAAGCAATGTTAACAAGTTTTTGTAATAAGGAATATTAATTTCACTCTGACAAGGATAGCATCTTTAATGTATCAAATGCCTCTTTCTCTTTCATAGGATTCAGTCAATGACAAATTTGACACTTCACACTTAAAAAATCCCGGAAGAATAAATTGTGATTCGGAAATAAAACATACAACATCAAGCATTATGCAGGAGACGAAATTAAAATATTGAAAACGCAACAAATAAAAGCTAAATTAGTTTTGATTGTGAAATTAATTTAAAATGTGTTCTTATGTTTTCCCAAACATTTAATCTCAATCTTAAACCAACATTCTATTAAGATTCATATTGTGTTTTCATTAAACAGTGAGGCTGAACAACAACAAAATTGACGTCATTCCCTCAAGGAAGACTTAGGGATCAACCATCAACATAACAAGGTGTAAGTTGCTAGGAACTGTTGCGTTTTTGAGACAGGTTTAAAGTTCAGGTCATAGAACCAACTTACTTATGGAGTCAAAGGTCATGATAGTGGCTTGTTCACTCGGTTCATAAAGATAATCACGAAACATTATTAATTATTAAAATCTCCATTAGAAATTTACTCTTGAGTTACATGGTTATATATAGACTATGTAGAAAAATTTTTGTCATGAGATTTAAATTTAATTGTAAAAACAACTTTATTGAGCTAAATCAGCATTTATATTGATCAAACTACTTGATTGTTCGTCGGTCTTTAGTTTTCGCTAAGAAACGGGTTTCAAAATTTCATAGTTTTAATCACGAAAATCTGTGAAAGACCGGGATATTTTTAATGAGAGTTTTAAACAAATTTAGAGTTTTACCCTTTGGGTACAATACGAGCACTCACTCCGGCACGTTTTTTTTTGCATGTTTTCATAATCAATTGCGAACTTGTGAAAACATTGATAATATGTGTCAACTCATCATGAAATTGTTTGTATGGTATTGAGTGTTTGGGCTTGAAATATGAAGAGTAATTAAAACTTGGGAAACACTTCCTCGCTATTCACAAATGTTGTGGAGAAATTTTGCCAAAAACCACGATACTGACCATTGTCATCACACTGGGAAGTGTGTCAAATTATAAATTGGAGTCAGAATCACAGTTAAATATCTACATTTACGTCCATGACATTTTTTAGCCATGCCTTCATAATCATCAATCACTAATGAAAAAACCGCAATGCCCATTTATTCCATCACAAAATCTCCCTCCACCACTATAGAGAACTGATGCTTAAAAATGCAAATGGATTTTTGAAACTAATTGGGATAACTAACACAAATAACATCTACAATTTCACAATGAAATTTAGTTTAAAATACCATGAAAAACAAAACTGTTAATTTAGTATTTGCGTACTTTTATGGCATTTCAATGGAATTTTATAAAACTGAAAAATTAAACATGTATGGTATTAAATGAGTAAATCACAGATCTATTAATAGATTTATAACCATAAACGCTTAATTATTATAATTAAACATAAAAATGCAATATTTGGCACTTTTAAGGAACAAAATACTTAAGGACCTAGTTGTAAATTAGTGTTCACTGAGAAGTGTTAACAATTTATGAAACCAAACTCGAAATTCTGTATTATTTTGCATTTCTAAATTATAAAAAAGAAATTATCTGGCAAGTTTTGCAAATGAGTATAATTAAGTATGTTTTTATTTCAAAAAGAAATATATTAGTTTCACATAGACTACTCCAGGTTCAGTTCATCCGATAGTCTGATCCTCTGGGATTATTATTTACAAGAAGATAATGAGCACTTTCTTAAAATCCCAGTAATACAAAATCTACAAATAGGTCACGAACAGAAACGTTTTTAAAAATCCAGCATATGAGAATCTAAAGGATCACGCCCATTTATACGATTAATATCATGTTGGCACGAAAGTTATCAGGGTTTTGTATTACTGATTTTTATTTGTTTGTTAGGAACCCAGTTGGAAGCTGACCCATCGCAAACTGGCTCGAGAGACTGTGCAGAAGTTATGCTTCAGTCACCATGCAGTCTTAGATCGTAATGGAGGGTAAAAAAAGTGGGGAGCCCCACAACTTGAATGATCAATAGAAATTGTCATGTTTCGAGGTCTGTATTTCTTTGTTTCTGATGAAACCGAAACAATACGTTGGGGACAGTGGTTGGACACCGAACAGCCTCTTAGGTACTTCCCAAGGGCGAAACCCCACCAAGCAGAAAAATATGGTTACAGTATGGTGGTCTGCAGCCGGCGTAATCCACTCCAATTTTTGGGAACCTGGCCAAACCATTACAGTAGAGTCCTATTTAGAAAATCGACGGAAATGTACCGAAAATTGTGTCATCCGGCAGCAGCCAGCACTGGTCAACAGAAGAGGGTCCGATGAAGGTTGACACGACAACGCCCTTTCCAACAAGTTGCACAAATCAACGTCCGAAAATTAACGAATTGAACGTCGAAGTTCTGCCTCACCCACCATACCCCCAGACTTCTCGCCAACCGACTACAACCTTTTCAACAAGTTCCAATAACTTCTTCACCGGTAGAACCTTCGCTAATCGGGACAAGACAAAAACGGCTTCGTCCACTTCATCGAATCCCGAGCACCCAATTTTTAACTCTGACGCAATCGAACGACTTGTAACACGTTGGCGAAAAATGTGCTGATTCTGCTGGCGCTTATTTCGATTGAATCAAGTCGATATTACTGAAGTTATACCATTACGAACTTTACCAACTATAATCTTGAAAAACGTTTGTACCTGCCTAGACTTTATTAGACTATTCGAAACTGTTCAAAACCGGTAGCAACATTTAAATCTCACCTTAAATTTTAATATTTCAATTATTTAAAAATGATTTTACAACAAATTACTCCTATTTAAAACATAACAGCTTTGGAACCTTCAAACAGTTTAAGTTATAACAGCTTAAAAGTTTTGATTGCTGATAAACATCTTGTTATCATGCATATATCGAATAGCTAATAATATTGCTTATTTTACATTCCCATTATAATTAATGACACACGTACTTTTAAACGTTGACTTTCATAATTTGAGAATTGCTACAACATAAAAAATAGTAGAGTCCAACATGAGTAACTTAGATACTTTTACAACTTCTTTTTTAATGCTTACATAACCTATCGCGATAACTCGTAAGTGGTGGCGGTTTGTTTGCGATCGTCCACGTCCTGCACACTGCATTCGCCTCGGCTGCGATCGGCCTTTTGATCCAATGCACAACTAAATCGCGCAAGGACCGATCGCCATTATAAAACGCGAGGCAATTTCTCGCCCTTGTGAACTCTTCTTAAGTGTTGAGATTGTCAAGCTTATTTAAGCACAATATATTTATATATACACAATATATATTTATGAGCACAATGTTTTCGTCAAGCGTGAATAGTGTTTATTTACAGTTGGAATTGGGAAAACTATTTTTTTTTTTGTTTTTTACTGTGTATCAGCTGTATAAACTTTTACTCTTCTGATCCCGCAAATTGAATCGCATTCAAATTTTAATACATGGTTGTTAAAATATGTTTCTTGGACTCAAAATTCAATATTTCTATTAAAAAAGTTAACCTTCAAAAGGCACACATATTTTTTGTCCTTCAACAGGCACACAGGGGTCTACTGGACCCAATTGTAAAAAACATGGTTAAAATATAAAATATAAATAAATTGCATTTTATATGTTTTTTTTTGTTTTCTTAGACTATTGATGAGTTGAACTGTAATATATTGGTTAAAAACAATACATAAAAATAATTATAAATTTTCTGTTCGCAAAATGCTGTATACTTTTTGATAATAGAAGTAAACTCTTTCAAAATAGCGATGTGTATGATTTTTTTAAATTTTAGATGCAAAAGTTGTATAGTAGCTAAACACTTTACTATACAGAGTGAGTTAAAAGTAAAAAAGTAAAGAATGTCTTATTTTACCAGGCGAAGTTAGGGCTAAGAAGCCCTCTCTAACACTTAACCTGGGGACCAACGGCTTAAAGGTGACTTCCGAACCACCACCAATGGCCGGGCAGGCGGGGCCGCTTTGCAAGGACAGGATCGCTCAGCGGTCCACCCTATCCAAGCAGGGGCCACCACGCTCGACGTTGCTTTCATCTGGTTATCTTGCGATAACCGCCGTAAAAGTATGTAGTACACTTTTTGTAGTAGCTAGTTTTTTTTATTAATAATAAGATGGAGGGATGGCTCAAAAATGTTAAATGTAACCCCATTAAGTGACACTCATTTAAAAAAGTGTTGATATAAAAGAACAGTAGAAACTAGAACTTTCTATATCAACCCAGTACAAAATGGCAGTTCATTGAAATTAAATTATAAAATTAAATGAGGAAAAAACATGAACATCCACATTCAGAAGGTATATAACTTCGATAGACACTTTCCTTCCAAACTCAATCCTGTTTTACAGTAATTACCTGATGCAGGGTAGGCCTCCCTTATCTTATAAGTTTTGAGGAAATCCAATAGCATATTCAGTTTCTGGTTGGAATGAACAAAGTTAAGACGTATCTTTGTGATACTTTACGTCGAAAATGGAGTGTTTAAAGTAAATAAGTGCGTATTATGGTCCTGATAATGCTAGGCTACGGAGACCGGGTTAGATGTTATGACGAAGTATGGAATTTATTTAATGACACTTATCCCAAGCGAAATCCGTATCTAAATCATGAGTTAAAAACCACACTTCTCACACTGTATGTAGAAACAACGCATTATGTATTTCATCGCAATTATGACATATCTTACACAAAAACGCAAACATAGACATTTGACCATCAAAATATAGGATTTGTATACAATTATACATTTTTTGATTGGCTGTGTTATTTAAAAACTGCCTTTGGCCAATAACAAAAATTATTTAAATTATTTCACATATAACCACAAAAATTACATTACAACCAGTATGGTCAAATACAGACATCGAGGAAACACATAACCTTAAACCCACAGGTCTACTGGACTCAAAGACAAATAAAGTTGTTTATTACTCAGCTGACAACTGGCAACTAAGGCGGTCAGTGGTGGAGCTTGAAGCCTAGTGATACGAAATCAAACTACAATGGGTACCGAAAACCTCCATGACAAATTTTAAACTGAGAAATATGAAAAAAGAAATTTATGTGGGATCCTTTAGACCCCAGTGTGCTCTTTGAAGGTTATTGTACATTTTCTAATGTAACATTTTCTTGCCTTTGTAGGGTTATAAAAATAAGTTCTTGGTATCGTTATGAAATTTAAAGTTACATAATATCATCGTTGTTATAAACTTTAATTAATGCAATAACTGTATAATGTTTTGTGTTTGTACTGGTTTTCATGAAACGATGCAGTGGCTGGTCAGGAAAAGACAACGTTACATTATGCAAAAAAAAAGCAATGCCATAATGATCAATATCACAAACTATTCTTATTTGTATAAACGCGAGATTTCCGTCACCCTATGCATTATTATTATTATTTCCAATACCTTAAGATCTTCATGCTCTGTTTATTAAGTTAATTTCTGCTCGGTCAAGTCAGATATTCCACAACTATTATTCCTACATATTAGAACGAGTATATAATTTTGTCGAGAAATCACATAATTCATTTATAAAATAGCTAATTACTTAAGCGTTTGAATAAAAATAAACCTACAAAGTCGTCTAAATCTACGAATATATTCCTAAATATTCTTTACAATATTTTCAAAGAATCGAGAGTATTTATACACGCCATTATAACATATTGTAGCAGCTTTTTCGTACATATCTCACTGGTAAAATAAAATATGCAATCAGCAACAGTTTTTTTATTCAAAATATTTTAAAACGAATTACAAGTAAAGAAAATGTACAACTTCTCTAAGATATAATAGGGGGGACTTTCCGGACACCTCCTTATCTACGCCAACGGACAACCCAATAGATGCCAATGAATGACAAATCTTTAACCGCAGATTTCACGATATTAAGGCAAAGGGTTCATTGATGAGTTAGTTTATTGCGGATGACCAATTTTGGAGTGGGTGGCTCTTTATTAGTATTACAGTTTTTAAGCCTAAATGGGCGAACCCTTCCACTGCTCGCTTTGACTGCAAGAGGCTGAAACAGAGTTAACCAATTCTTCTAAGATAGCATGTCTGAGATGGTGCCCGTTACACCTCCTCATGGAAGATATAACATGAGATCTCAGCAGGAGGTGGATTTTAGCAAAATCCTGACCCATACCCATCCTATCACTTTTTTGAAGCGCCACAGAAGTTCTTATAGTACCAAGTAACTAAGTGCAATGAGAAATATTCTCAAACTTGTCCTAATTAAGTGAAAAATTCCAATCTACGCATACAATACTTTTTGCTGAATTTGTAAAAATAGTGTTGTGTTGGATATTTAGTTTTAGAAACGAATTACCATATGAACGAGTAATCCTATTTCCATGATGAACAAATTATATTTCATTATAAATTCATGGAAATTTGGTCTTATATGATTGGCTATGGTAATATAATTTTAAAAAGGTTGGTTCACGATTTGACAATCAAACACAGTTAACCATTTTCAGGTGAGGGGCCCTGATGATAAACTTTGGAGGTCTAAACTCCCAGACCTGGTACAATGAAATGAGGTAAGATTCCTCCCAATATCTATCCCATGGATGCTCAGGCACGTCTCATAATTTTTCAGATGAGGACGTTAATACTGCGTCTGTTGGAGACGTTAGGCTTCAAAACCTGTACTAGCAGTGACATCATGTGGATTGCAGAACTGGGAATGTCTGTATTACATTACTAAAATAAGTAATGCCCAAGGACATCTTGCCTTTCAGTTACAGGAAATCCTTGTTTACAGTCCATGGCATTTCCGAGCCAGGCCAGTGAGGCAGAAGAGGTGGTTTCTCTTATAAGCTTGTACTGTATCTGATTCTATGACTGTTATAAGTGTAAACCAAATTCAAGCCGTTACTTATTTTATGGAAGGAATTCATTTTGTTGGCTAGCACTTAAAAAACTCATGTTGAATAATCCTTTCAACATTCAAACTGAAGTAGGACTATTATTTGGTTTTTTATTTGCTTTCTCAAAACTAATTAATGAAAATAATAATTTAAAATATGATAGTTTCTTATTTTATACACCAGTTGAGTTGTCCCTTAATCTGATGTTTGTTTTTCAATCACTTATTAACGCTCATTTTGTCACCGCGAAAAAAACAGCACAGTATAAAAAGTGTAGGTGATAATAATAAGCCTGCTTTATTAATACCTTGTATATCTACATGATAACATATAAAGTCAAAAGTCATGAAACTAATATATTATCTAACTCTTGGTGCCTTCGGAGGTTACGAAAATTGCTTGGTTGCTTGATTGTGTGTACGTGATCTTTTCCAGCCCAATCCTTCTTCCTATTTGAATTTGCATTTCAAGCAAATCTCATCTTCACTGTGTTGTACCAAAATACTAATTTTTGCACGGCAAAGCACCATGATCTGTACAAAAACATGTTACCAGCTACACGTGATAGGTCATACATTGTTTGTATAGATATAATGTGTAACAACTGCAAAAAAAATTTTGTTCACGATTTTATTTATTTACAATCAGGTGTTTCAATTTGAGAAGAACCAATAAGTAAAATATATTATATACAGAAACAAAATAACAACTGCACAAATAATTAAGAGATCCTGTTTGAACCACGAGTCTAGAGCAGCCCGTTCCCAAAATAGTCTGTGACGCCTGAGGCAGCGTTGCCCATATCGCTACTGACCATCAGGTGTTTTCTGATGTTGAGAATGTGGATCTAGTAATTTACCCTAGTTTATTTTGGCGTGGAACGTAGAAGGGGGAATTACAACTCAACAGCTACCAATCGGTCAAATTTTGGCGTGGGCTTTTCTAGTAAAGAATACTTACCATCACAAAGGTGACGATAAATTCTATTTGATCCAACACAAGATTTTTTATAACGCAACATTGCGTTATAATTATAGAAGTAAGTATAAACACCAAGAGCACGGTGGGAATATGAAGTGGCACTAAAAACCTCTCTTAAAAATACTTAAGGAAGCAATTGCTCCAATTTCGTTTTTTAATTATTCAAAACGTTTTTGAAGATTTATGATTGAATAACTTTTTGAAGGCGAAAAACACACAAAATTGACCAATTTTAAAATATGCAAATAAAATCCCACCACGAGTTAATTGGCCGTTTTTTTAAAAATAGCTTTGATGTGTACTACCTGTATATTGTACTTTTATGATGACATTGATTTCCATTATAGTTTTTGTAAATTTTACTCCTGCGTAGTTTTAATACATTTTTAACTACAGTATAAAATCCAAATTAACATCTTATGGAACCTACGAAAGAGGTGTATAATACTTTTTTTCTAAAAACTTTCATTTAGTGCAATGGCAAAAGTATTTCTGGCATGATTCATCAAAACTTGGTCAGTATTTTTATGGCTCTTATAGGTTGTATGTTTAGTTTTTTTTAACCTTTATACAAAAATTATATTTTGAATAAAATATGAATATTTTAAGCAATCAAGCTTATGCAATTATAAGGCATTTATTTACAGTATATTGACTCAGTTGGTATCATTTAGGTGAATTTTTAAAGACAGACAGACTATATTTTGATTTATGTCTAAAAACAATTGTGGTAACGTTTATTATACGTACTTCTTTATATTAATTTTTACAAGTCAAATGTTTATTCGGAGTGACGATGGCCGAGCGGTCTAAGGACGTTGGACTTTGGGCCTGAGTTAGAGATAGCGCAGGTTCAAATCCTGTCCTGTAACCGTTGCACTTTTTATCAGTACCATCGACCTTGTACTGTATCGACTCTCCCCACTTATTGTGTTATTTGACAAGATTCTCAGGCAAGATCCTTGCACAGGCCAGTGGTCAATTAGGACGGGCAGAATAAGGCTTAAAAGGGATCGGTCCTCTCCAAAAAAAAAAAAAAAACTATGGGAGATTCATATAGTAAAGTTCATGTCATTCCCTTCTCGATATACTCAACGTGTTTTTAAGCCTTGGAAATTAAGGTAGCTTATTTAGTTGTGTTTATAGTATTACGTCTCAAATTTTATACTAACTAAATAATGTTACACTTTGAAGCGGTTTGATTTCAAGAGGCAGAGAGTAAAAATAGTTTTGGCAAGTAGAGAATTGAATTTGGTACTTAAAATTTTTGCTATTTTTAACAGATTTTAGTTGATATATTGGTTGAAAGTTATGATCCAGAATAAAAAAATAGTGGTTATTAAAAACAAAAGCAATGCAACATGAACAATGAATGAAGAGGGCAGTTATACTATCTGATCGAAATATTGTCAGCAACTCACTCGCGGTCTGAGACCCTAGGGACGTTCTGCAAGGCCATGCGGAAAAAATAAAATCCCCAGAAAACTATGATATATCTCACCCTTACTAAAATATGTCACCTTAAGGCATCCTGCGAGTCCTTGTAGTTAGACAACATCAAAAAGCCTTACTTAAATCGAAAAAGAGTCAAAATGTGCTCATCTTGACTAAACGGGAGCTACAGTCTTTTCAAAATAATACAAAATACCGAGGAAATTGTGCAGAAATTATGATGAAGCCCAAATTGAGATTATTTTGAGAAAGTAACATTATAGTAATGAACTGTAAGCAATGAAATTTAATTAGTTTACTGTAGTGCAGTGTTATTATTCAGGAATGTACAAATTTCTCAATAGTTTTTGAATCAATGTGAGCAGTTGTTATTAGCCTAATAAGGGCCCCATACACCTGCGAGTCTGGCACGCGAGCCTGGCTCGACGAGCCTAGCTCGCGAGCCGGACCCGCTGATTATTCACCATACACCTACGTATCTTGCTCGCCCAGTTGCAAACATGAGTTTTTTCGAAGAATGTTGCAGCTGCGGTCAAAGTGTTAGATAAGCTAGGTGTATTTAAGAAGAAACGGAAGAAAAGGGTAATGTGGTCACTAAAGAATTGGTTACTAAATAGAAAGAGATTTAGTCACATGAATTTATTGTAATTTTGTTATGAATGGTAGTCGCCAAGACTATCAGAACTATTTAAGGATGTCAGCTGAAAGTTTTAACATGTTATTGGACAAGGTTATAACAAAAAAGACACTATACTGCGAAACGCTATACCACCAGAGGAACGCCTCACTGCTACTCTCCGTTTTTCTGGCTACCGGACGGCTCGACTTCGCCTAGAAATGGACCAAATCCGTCAGTGTATGGACAATAAAGAGCCGAGCCCGAGTCAAATTCAGGCGAGCCGAGCCGGATCCCGCCACTGCTTGTTGTGCGGCTCGGCTCGGCTCGAGTATCAGTTCGCCAGTGTATGGCGCATTACGGATCGGACTCGTGCTCGTGAAAAATCTGTTCATTCCGTTTTCACTTCTGTAGGCCAAACGTTACGCTCCACTCGTTCCGCCAAGGGTAAGGTGTTTTGAGTTAACATGGCTGACTCCAAGTTATTTATGAGCTCTGATTTTTTAACAACATTTATTGAAGAGTATCGAAATTTGCCGATAGCATTTATTATGAAGACCGTCCGGTAGCCAGAAAACGGAGAGTAGCAGTGAGGCGTTGTTCCTCTGGTGGTATAGCGTTTCGCAGTATAGTGTCTTTTTTGTTAACAGCGGTTTAACCTGTCCAATAACATGTTAAAACTTTCAGCTGACATCCTTAAATAGTTCTGATAGTCTTGGCGACTACCATTCCTAACAAAATTCAATAAATTCATGTGACTAAATCTCTTTCTACAGTATTTAGTAACCAATTCTTTGACCACATTACCCTTTTCTTCCGTTTCTTCTTACATACACCTAGCTCATCTAACACTATGACCGCAGCTGCAACCTTCTTCGAAAAACTCATGTTTGCAACTGGGCGAACAAGATACTAGGTGTATGGTGAATAATCAGCGGATCCGGCTCGCGAGCCTGGCTCGACTCGCCTAGAAATGGACCAAATCCGTCAGTGTATGGACAAATAAAGAGCCGAGCCGAGTCAAATTCAGGCGAGCCGAGCCGGATCCGCCACTGCTTGCTGTGCGGCTCGGCTCGGCTCGGGTATCAGTTCGCCAGTGTATGGCGCATTAACGGATCAGACTCGTGCCCCCACCACCGAAAAATCTGTTCATCTTCCGTTTTCACTACTGCAATGCATGCAAAACGTTACGCACCACTCGTTCCGCCAAGGGTAAGGTGTTTTGTTTGTTTTGAATTACATGGCTGACTCCAAGTTTGTTAATGAGCCCTGGTTTTTTAACAACATTTATTGAAGAGTAATCGAAATTTGCCGTGTTTGTGGAAGGTACGAAGTGCGGAGTATTCCAACAAGTTTAAACGGGACACTGTCTGGGAACATCTCCTCCAAAATTACGAAAGAAAAAAATTCCGAATGCAGACACTAACTTTGTAAAAAGGAAAGTTGATAACCTTAAGGGCAGCATTCAGGAAGGAAATGAGGAAGGTTCGTGACAGCACGAGAAGCGGAGCTTCCGCAGATGATACCTACCACACCCCAACTCTGTGGTACTTCGAGCTCATGAAGTTCACCGCAGAGCAGGAGCAGCCTCGAAAGACCAAGAGCAATTTGGACGAGGACGAAGAAAATATTGTTTGAGGTAAGTTTGTAATAACTGTTAAAAATATTATGACAAGTTTATTAATACATATTAATGTTATTAACGACTTATCATAAAAAATAACTAACTTCAACAGTTAGTGCATGTGCGTATCTTTAAAAGTTTAATTTTTTGTCACCATTCTGTCTTGAAAGGGAACCTTTCCTGGCCCATTGAAATAATTCACATAATATTCATCTCGACTTTCACAAGCTCCCTTTGCAGCTGTTGTTGTGTAATCTGCGAAGCGTGTGAAAACACCTTTCAGGTTGATCATTTCTCCAGTCACCTGCAATGACACTGGCGCTTTCTATATCTTCCTTGTCTAGCATTGAACTAGGCGTATACTCCGCTCTGTTGTTTGCCCGGAGAAAATTATGTAGAACCTACGCAAGCTAGCACATTATCATCTACTTTTGAGGGGTGAAGATTGATAGTTGTATGAAGAATGCGAAATCTAGAAGCTAACACAGCACCAAACGCGTTTTCCACACACCTTCTCGCTCGTGATAGCCTGTAGTTAAAAATTTCTTCTTTCATATGTTAATGTTTCTCAAGGGAAAGGTTTAGTAGATTTTTTCGAAGTGAAAAAGCTTCATCAGCAATAAAAACAAAATTCATATTATACACTGTATTTTTCTACCTTAGGAAGGTCTATCACCATATTTCAATTTATTATACAAATGTAGTCTCTTCCTAGTTACCCCTCCTATCTGAAAACTCGTCCTGTTGCAGCCGAACATCTACCATTTATAAAATTGGAGATTAAGCATCTAGCAACCAGCTAGTAATCCACTAGCACTGTGGTGTAATCCTTTTATAGTTGAAGTAGTGACGAACCTTCTTCAGCTGGTTTATACAATACTCCACAGTTTATATCACATCACAATAGCACCCCCCACAATTTGGAAAGTGCCACTGATAAGATTCAAATTCTTTTGCGATTTTTTTGCCATATTAATCCTCCGCACGAAGATGTGAAACTGAAACCAAACACAATGGATTTAGAATAGGTTTATTGAATGCTCGCTTAATACATATCAGTTTAGCTTAAAAACCATAATTCCAGCAGCGTCCCAATCTAGTTAATAAATTTTTGTTTTCTTCTATAGGAGGAATTAAAACCGGAAAGGAGATGTTGTGAAACAATGGTGGACAAACAAACAAACTTTTGAATAGGGGTTCTCCGTCTATCAGCTGCAAAAAAGAAGAAAAAACGATTGCACAAAAAAGAACAAAACCAAAAATCATAAGAGCTGAAGAGGAACGGCGCCAGCGGTAAGGAGCTATTCTATGAAAAGGGGCTCTTCCACTGTACTCATCAACCCGAGGACGTCTACAACGACTAGTAAAACGCCAAAGCAGCAAATGGCGCCGCAGCCGGCTTCACAAAACATTGCGGGACCAAGGTATTGAATAACTGATGTTCACTTTTCAAAGGGCTGCAAACAATTTAACAAATTCCCACATTATTATGGATTATGGATATTCAACTGAACTACAAGTTCCTGGAGTGGGAAAAAGATACTCAATTTCTCCATATGCTAATCCACGTAAAACAATTAAACTTACACCCAATCCTCTTCGACTCCTAACAAGCGAACGTAACCAAAGCAATCTCAAGGAGATTAATGATTTCCTTCTGATAACTTTTTCTTTGTTTGCTTTATAAATGTTGTTTTCAGTTTAAACCATAATTGTTAGTTTCAATCATAGTTATGTCTGGTCAAAAACAAGAATAAACAACATTAAAAATAAAACTAGAATAATTTTGATTAATAATGTGCAGTATTCTTTACCTCAAGTACTTCTTTCCCTTTTAAAGGTATGTTTGTATAGATAGACTTACAGTCTCATGTATTATAGTTCTACCTAATGCTTGTGGTGATATGATTGTAAGTAAACTTTAAAGTCTTCAAACGAACCGTCCGGTAGCCAGAAAACGTAGAGTAAGTCCGTGAGGGCGTTCCTCGTGGTGATATAGCGTTTTCGCAAGTACTAATGTGTCTTGTTTATTTGTTTATAAAGACGGTTTAACCTTGTCCAATAATATAGTTAAAACTTTCAGCTGGACATCCTTAAACCATAGTTTCTGAATAGTCTTTTGGCGACTATGCATTTCCTAAGTAAAATTCAAATGGAATTTCGAGTGTGACTAAAGCTCTTTCTATTTAGTAACCAATTCTTTTGAACCACATTACCCTTTTTCCTTCCGTTTCTTCTTAAATACACCTAGCTCATCTAAATCACTATGACCGCAGCTGCAACCTTGTTCGAAAAACTCATGTTTTGGCAGACTGGTGCGAACAAGTATACGTAGTTTGATACTGGTGTATATAAATCAAGCGGGTCGGCTCCGAGCTAGGCTCGACGAGCCCAGGCTCGCGAGCCAGACTCGCAGGTGTATGGGGCCCCCCCCCCCCCTTAAAGTTATGAAGGTTTATATTTGCTTAAAATAGGCTGGAAATAGTTTTAACTAAATCTTCCAAATCAGTTGAGAACCCTGAGAGATAGAGGAGTCTTATAGGAGGGTAGCCTCAAAACAGATTTTTTTGGACGAGTAGATTTAAGACAAAACACAAGAATCAACTCTTGAATGCATCCAGAGATTCAGTTATCTTTATTTTCTGTAGAAAGTAAATTCAATTCAATATATCAATAATGGAGAGTTTGCATGTGTGTATAAAGTTGTACTGTTTTGCTGGAAGGAAAAGATTTAGAATTTTAATGTAAGCAGAGTTTGTAGATAAAGTTTAGTATTTTGATAGAAAGTTCTTTAAGCATCTGTGCGTGTAATATATTCCCGCTTCGAGTGAAACTCACCCAACCTAGATGACGAAATGGTGATAATGTTTTTCCAAGGTTTTTTTCCAGGTATCAACAGAGTTGCCACGTCTCTGGCAACAATTCGAGTATCTGGTACGTCGTCGGATTTCACTCTAGCAGTTAAGTATCGCATGTTCAAGAGACGTCTTTAATTTATAATGTGTGCTTCAATATCTGGTGAGGTAATATCTGTAGATAAATCACCTTGAAGTACTTGTCTTGTTATATCTGTAATTTTATGATTAAAAACACAAGGGTTGCTTATATTGGTTTATGTTTTTGGAAAGGAAACGCTAAAATTAATCTCTATACATTTTAATGGACAAGTGTTTCAATATCTGTTTAATTGAAAAATATTTTATTCCTCTAATTTCCTTGGGGTATACTTATTTCGCGAAAGTTACATTGTATAACTAAAAAAAATATTATTATCAATTTTTAATTTTCGAGATTCAAGAACTTGCATTCATTTTTTTTTGGAAATTTTTGTACCTTCGTGACCTAAACAAGTTTGAAATAGGAAAATATCCCTTATGTAAAATGGTTAAGATTATAAAAAAAAAAAGATTAACACAAGATTGTTATGAGAGACGTGATCTCCTGTATTAGATCATCAGGGTTGATGCCTGTAATAGTTGAAATTGATAAAAAACCTTGTAAATAAAAGAATTATCTAATATGGAAATTAGAGCCTTTTGTATGTGGCAGTAGAATAACATTAAAATATCTAATACACAAAAATAGATATTATTTATTCGCGCTCATTTATAAATTGAGTGGTATACTTTATTAAATATTACGATAGTTTATTTGCCGATCGCTGACTACGTATGTTTGATGTACGAAAACGCAGAAATATAGGATTAATAAATGTAACGGAAAATATGTTTTGTTTTGTACAATATTATCTATGTTTTTCTTCACCACGTATCTATACGCGGACGTCAACCGCAGCTAAAAACATGTTAATAAATTTGTATGCGTCCAGAAGTTGTTGAAGTTGAATAGACAGTACTGTATGTTTCTATAAAAAATAAAAAATTTTCTCATTTTTTCTCGCCAATATTTTTTGTTTATCAACGGATGGCATTGTTTGAAAATTTAAAAAAAACAATTAATA
>NW_025787532.1:0-13672 GCF_021130785.1 Homalodisca vitripennis
AATTCAATTTGAGACCGTGGCCCTCTATCGACCATTGACTTATTCTCAAAAGATCAGAATTGACTGCCATAATAGCCTGGTCGATTGAGTTCAGCTCATAAGATAGATGCAATTGGCAGTCATCAGCATACGCAATGCACGTTGCAGTGACGCACACAATCGGGTAGGTTCGGCTGTATAAAGGGTATACAAAAGAGGGCCCAGACAACTTCCCTGCGGCACTCCTCTCGATTTTTCGAGGGGATGTGAGACTTCGGAACCCATCTTAGTCACCTGTTCTCTGTTTTTTAAATAAGAACTTAACCCAGGTAATTGCATCGTCCTGAAAGCCCAGATATTTTAATTTCGCAAGCAGTAATTCATGGCTTATGGAGTCGAAGGCTTGAGAGTAGTCAAGCATAACTACAGAGCTACACCTGCCTCTATCCCTCGCCTCAAACAAGTCTGCAAACATATTCATCAACGCAGTGCAGGTGCTATGGTTTCTTCTGAATCCTGACTGCAGTTTAGGGAGCAATCGTTCTGCGTTTACGTATTCAACAATTTGTCTAGTTACTAATTTTTCAAGGACTTTCGACATAGCTGGTAGTAATAGATATTGGCCTCAGGTCATTTGACATCTTTCGGGTTTAGGTTTTTTTTTGACAAAGGGTGAACTATACTTGTTTTCCACTCTTTGGGAAACTCACCAGTTGACAAAGATTTGTTCATTAGGTGGGTGATAGCACCAATGGCATATGGACTGACGGCTTTTTATCATTAAAATACTTATGTCATCTACTCCAACTGCCCTGGAGGTGATCTCATTTATAGCCGACTTTACTTCGTCCTCTAATATTCTTCTAAAAACAAAATTATTGACCCAAGGCCCCACGTGTCTGTCGATAGTAATTGTTTATCAGTTCTTCGTCTGCTTCATAATGGTCGTATAATTATAATGCCTTATAATTATAATTATATATGATAGGAGGATTCTGTAATAATCTATACATTACAGAATCTTTCTATATATATATATATATATATATATATATATATATATATATATATACATATATATATATATATATCTTTATGTATATATTTCTTGTGTGCGTGTGTATGTTAATGAACTCCTCCTAAACGGGTGGACCGATTTTAATGAAACTTTTTGTGTGTCTTCAGGTGGATCCGAGAATGGTTTAGAATTCACAATTCGGTCCAATTTAAATAGTTTATTTAATTAATATTTTAATAATAAGTTGTTGTTGATGTTGGAATGTTTTACATTGGATCCGCCAGACTGCGCTACGAACGACACGTAAATACAAAGTGAACTGATACTTAACAGCTGTGAATATTTTCAGCTGAAGTTCATCAAAAGAGGCAGAAACATTTGTTCACATTTAAAATTTAGAAAGTTCATATTTTACATTTGTAAAGTGCTTGATCAGTAGTGTAATGCAGATTGCAAAGATGAAGTTTCACCAATTGTTCTACGTAAACCATTATAATATTACAACACAGCCAGAATAGGGCTGAAGTATAATAAGTGGCCACCACCACAATCGAATTATACATATTTCTGAATAGCCTATCTAAACTACTAAAATGATAAACTGAATTAGATTATAGTTATTTAAAGGCTGAATTATAATGAGCGGCCAACATCGCAATCAAATTATTGATATTTCTAATTAGCCTATCTAAAACTACCGAATTTCATTATCTTTATATTTATATTTCTTGTGTGCGTGTGTATGGAGCTGAACTCCTCCTAAATGGGTGGACCATCTTGGAATGTTTTACATTGTATCCAGCAGAATGCGCTATGATCACAGTTTCAAATGTTTTCTATTATAATTCCAGGTTTTCCCGACGGTTTGTGCTGCTATCAAATTTGTCCAGTGTTGTTTTGTAACATTCTGTAAATTATTGTGTGAAGTGCTAATTGTTATAATACTTAATAGAGATTGAAGATGTTTGAAGTGCATAAAAAAACTATAGTATTATTTATTAAAGTTATTGAACTCATTTATGCAAATTTATTGAATGTGAGTATATTGGTCGCATACCTCAAATAACCTAAGTAGCATACAAGATCAAAAGGTTGTGTTTCTGTGTGTGAAATATTGTTAACAGTTTAGATCAGGGGTTCTCAACCTTTCAGCCTTTGAGCCCCCCCTTCATACTTTGGTGTGAGGTCACGCCTCCCTTTATGGAATAAGTTAATTTAGACTTATATATGATAAACTTTCTTACGTTATGGTTTGCGTAAAATGAGACATTGAACTTAGGCTAGACATACTCTGGTAAGGAATATAAAATCACATATTATTCAAATACAAATTTTAATTACACAAATAATCGAAAAAACTACAACAAAATATCAATAATGTAACCAAAAAATTTTCGTTACTTGTGTAGTACTAGTGTGAGGGCTGGCACTGTTTCTCGTTAACTATTTTTTTGCTATGTTTGGTTGCAATGTTGACAAAGAACACCGCAGGTCACTTTCCACATCTAGTCTGGCTCGATTATTTCGATTTTATATTAGCCAGGGCTGAAAATCCTGACTCGCATAGATAAGTAGATGAAAACTGTACAAGCAAACTTGGCTGCCTCCATTTGCTACTTCTGGGTAAATAGGAAAGAAGATATAGTAGCCAGAAATCTTCGAGATCCATGTTTGGGAAATCCACTTTAGCTTTTGAATCACATTGCAAGTCAATTGTTTGTTCTTGAATGTAACCAGGAAGTATATCAACCGTTGATTTGAAAGGGAGTCTCTTGTTAACTTGAATTCCCAGTTTTCCGAGCTTATATCTGGGAAATAAGCTTCGATTTTGTTCTTCAGAGACAACAAATGCTCAGATATTAGGTCCTTCATTTCATTTATTAGGACTTTTGGAAGACTTTGGGTTTCATCGAGGAGGTTGTTTTAATTTTGGAAACGAAGAAAAGTTCGGCTCCGAATTCTGCAGGCGGCGTTTGCCAAAGAGCTATCTTCTCAGTAAAACTCTTTAATCGAATCATAATTCTTTAAAGTACTTTTTCTGACCTTGTAGCTTTAGGTTCAGAAGATTTATTGTTTCAAAAAAGTCTGATAAATATGCCAGGTAAAAGATAAATTTGTCATCTGTAAATTTCTTGTACAGTTCTTCACTTGAACTCATCAAAAAGGATTTCAACTTCTGATTTCAAGTTGAACAACCTTGCAAGCATATTACCTTTGGACAACCAACGAACTTCGGTGTGAAAGAGAAGTGTTTCTTGATCACTGTTCAGTTCTTGACACAACACTCGAAAAAGTCTGGTGTTCAAAGCACTGGATTTGACGTGATTCACTACTTGAACTGCTAATTTCAAAGCAGTGTTAAGTGATTTCAGGGAGAGTCTGGCAAGCCAAAGCTTGTCTGTGGGATGATACAATGGGATCCAATTATTTATAGGGTTCTTTTTCTTAGCCAATTCAATAAATCCTGATCGGCAACCTGTCATCGCTTGAGCTCCATCAGTACATATTCCAATAACTCTCTCCCAGGGAAGGCCATTAGCTTCTCTAAAAATGTTTGGAAAGAGAAGAAAAGTATATATTGACTGCTGTAGTTGTTGTTTCAAGATTTGTAGAAAACAGTATTTCTTCAAGGAATTTCTTTTCATCTATATATCTACAGTAAAACAACAACTGCGCTTGTTTTGATAATGTCTGTTGTTTCATCGCACTGACAATGCATTAGATAAGAATGGGGAGTTTCTTTAGCTTTACTTGCACCAGTTGATTTTTTAATGAGTCAATCTAGCCATGTCATCAATTCATACTTACGTTTGACTGTATCGTTTGATAAAGAAATTTTTGCAATCTTTATTGTAGCTGTCTTCACCGAGCACAGTGCTACAGGCAGTAAGCAAACAAGGTTTTATGAGTGACTCACCGATTGTGTGTGGGGGTTTCTTGTCTTTAGCTATCAACAAGGCAATTTTGTAAGAAGCCTCAACGGCCTTTTCATTTTCCATTCGAAAACTTCCACTGGGGTCAAGTTTCATTCTCTTAAGGCAACGTTTCCTAGAAACGAAAAATTCAGTAGGTTTGTCCTTTAGAGCAGCGTGATTTGTATTCAAAATGGCGTTCCAAAACGTCCCAGGTCGCATTGCATCGTTACTTAGAACTACATGACAAATTACGCACTGAGGTAAATGACTACCGTTTTTCTCAATAAATGTAAAACCCGTATTTAATATAGGCATCACTGTAGAGTCTTTTCTTTGGCAGTGAATTTAGCCATTTTAATAACAACTAACCACTAAAAAAAACACACAATATTTTGTCAATGTAATGGGCGATGACAAATCAACAACACAATCGCTATAATAGTTACAATAAAACTACATTCACAGGCGAAGGCAAAATGCGCGATGGGACTGGATGATACTGTGTGACAAGTAGCGCTTGTGGTGGACAGTGGCAGACATGCGCACTACGCCCCGCGCCGCGCTACAAATAAAGAAAGGCCAGGGTGAGTCCAGACGGGGGGGGGGGAGGGTTGTATGCTGAGTCTAAGGCGCGTGGAAATAGGTGGAATAGTCCTCTTCCACGCGCCTTGTTCTGAGTCAGCTAGTTTCTTCACGCCTGGCCCAGACGCTCACTTAAGCTTTGGTTTCCATGAACCCCGCCGGCGCGAAGCGTGAAGCGGTACTACGTCAATCGCGCCAAAAACTACTGCATGTTTTATTACGAGCGCGGTTTGTCATATCGGGCCGGCGTCATTCCCGCCGGAAATCTGGGAGCGCAACACGACGACGAATCCCGTCAAAGTCTACCCACACTGGCGCATTTACCGCTGCGGCATTGCCGGTTCCGTGTGTGTATGAAATAGTGTTATCGGAAGGAATCCAAGATTTTTTCACCAGAATTAGATGAAATGTTAATTGATTATGTGCTTGAGCACAGAGTGTTTATTTGACCCAATCAATGAAAAACTACAAAAATCTAGTTATAAAATAAAATGCGTAGAAACCATTTATTTGTGGCAGGAGTTGTAAGGTCATTTTGAATATATCCTTAAAATTTCATTTAAAACCAGTCCAACTTTACTGTAACTCTGAAATATTCTCTGAAACTTCGTCTTGTCATCCATTAATTGTCTCAAAATTAAAATTTTAAAACACCTCTCTTTAACTTCTTCTTGTAAATAAAGGTGAACGATCATCGTTAACAAAATTCAGGTAGTATAACTTCTTCATCCGCATTTCCTTCGTCGAGAAGAAACACTAATGCTAACATCCTCACACCCATGTCTACAAATGTTGAATGACCGATCCCACGTTGAGAGCGTGGTTCACGCGGTTATAGAAACCACTTACTAACGGCAATCGCACTTGGCGCGATTCTCGTGAGCGTCAATCCCGCTTCACACTTCACGCCCACGCCAGCGGGGTTCATAGAAAACCAAAAGCTTTACATTTTATTGAGTTAATAATTTAATAATTTCAATGATTGTGTGTTTGTGTCCAGCATCAAATTAAATTTTGTTGTTGTTGTAAATATTTATGAAAAAATATACTGTTTCAAAAACCACAACTTAAGTATTTTTTTAAAAATTTGTTGACGCCTCCCCTGAAATTCTTCCACGCCCCCCCAGGGGGGCGCGCCCGCACCCCCCAGGTTGAGAACCGCTGGTTTAGATAATCAAAGTTTTAAACTAATTTGATTTAAAATAATTTGTTTGTACTTTACTTTTTTTAATCTGCAGTAAGAATTGGTCACATAAGTTCAAATTAAGTAGCATACAAATCACATGTGTGAATAACTACTTATTGTTAATAGTGTAGGAATTGGTTTTAAATTAAATTACTCTTGGGCCAGTTCCGATACTATACTGTAATTTTAAATTACTATTTTTTTTATAAAAAGTATATTTTTTAAATTTACAACTTTAATTTATCGTAATGCTATTGAATGTACAATATTTTTTGTTAATCCTTCAGGAGTGTACATAAACAAATTAGATGGTTTTCCGATATGGCTGAAGTATAATAAGTGGCCCTCCATCACAATCGAATTATTGATATTTCTGAATAGCCATATCCAAACTACTGAATTTCATTATAGTTATTTATTCGGTCAAATTAAATTAAATTTTTAATTATAAATTGTTGATGTTGGAGCGTTTTATATTGGATCCGACAGACTGTGCTACGACAACGTAATACAAAGTGAACTAATACTTAACAGCTGTGAATATTTCCAGCTGAAGTTCACCAAAGAGGCAGAAACATTTGTTTACATTTATATTACGTTTATTATAAAGTGCTTGATCAGTAAACTAATGCAGATTGCAAAGTTAAATTTTCACCAATTGTTCTATGTAAGCATTATAATATTACAACACAGCCATACGTTTAATCAATTATAGTCTTGAAAGCATAGAGTAAGCATAAACATATAAAAATAACACCACTTCTTATTTCAATATATTCTGTACTCACTTTGGAGGATAGAGATTATCCAGATATAAAATTGGAATAGTTTTTAGCTTTTAACTGAAATTCTTAGTAAATATTAAGTGTTGATCTTGGAAGAATGCGTTAACGATCGCAGTTTCAAATGTTTCTCTATTTTAATTCCAGGTTTTTCCCGACATTTTGTGCTGCTATCAATGTGTGTGTGTTGTTTTGTAATTTCAAAAGTAAAATACGGCAAATAACATTAAAATATAATAGAATGAAGTTATAAAAAGTGTACTACGTGGCCGCGTTATAAGTTTATAAAGGCCAGCCAACAGGCAAAAAGAAGAAAATAAAAATAAAACATTGTGTAATTATTGTTTGAGTGCTAAAATTGTAATAGTACATTAATAGAGATTATTGGTCGCATTACCTCAACTAACCTAAGTAGCATACAAATCAAAAGGTTGTGTTTCTATGTGTGAATAAACTAACTATAGTTAACATTTTTAGATAATCAAGTTTTAAACTGATGGATTTAAAATAATTTGTTGTAATTTACATTTTTATCTGCAGTCAAAAAATTGGTCAGATAAGTTCAAATTAAGTAGCATACAAATCACATTTGTGAATAACTATTGTTAATAATGTAGCGAATTGGTTTTAAATTAAATTCCGTTGGCCAGTTCTGATACTATACTGTAATTTTAAATAACTATAATGAAATTCGGTAGTTTAGATAGGCTAATCAGGGATATCAATAGAGGTTATCCAGATATAGAATTGGAAGTTTTAGTAAAATACACTTTTAACTGAAATTCGTATATATTAAGTGTGCAGCGATTGATCAGTTCATTTTTTGTTTGTAAATAAATTGGTTTTTTATCTTGGTATGTTTTAAATTGGATCCAGCAGAATGCGCTATGATCGCAGTTTCAAATGTTTTTCTATTTTAATTCCAGGTTTTCCCGACAGTTTGTGCTGCTATCAAATTTGTGTGTTGTTTTTGTATCATCGTGTAATTATTGTATGAGTGCTAATTGTAATATTAAATTAATAGAGAATCACATGTGTCAATAACTATTGTCAATAATGTAGGAATTGGTTTAAAATTAAATTCTGTTGGCCAGTTTCTGACACTATACTGTAATTTTAAATAACTATAATGAAAATTCAGTAGTTTTAGATAGGCTAATCAGAAATATCAATAATTCGATTGAGATGGTGGTTGCTTATTATACTTCAGCCTTTAAATAACTATAATTTGGATCGTCATTTTAGTAGTTTAGATAGGCTATTCAGATATATCAATAAATTTGATTGTGATGGTGGCCACTTATTGTACTTCAGACCTATAGGGAATACTTATTTAGTATTTTAGATACCGTAGTCTATGTTGTTAAAACATTTTTATCTAGAAGTTACTTAATTAAAATTACATATTCAATAAGTTACTCATACTCATTGTGTACTATTATACAGAATTTTATTTTTACAGAAAAATGCCACGTCTTCGTATAAGAGGACGAATAGTTATTCAATCATGTGATTTATATGCTACTTAATTTGAACTTATGTGACCAAACTGTTAACAATAGTTATTCACACATAGAAACACAACCTTTTGATTTGTATGCTACTTAGGTTATGCGACCAATATACTCACTTCGTTCAATAAATTTTCAAAATTAGTTCAATAACTTCAATAAATAACTATAGTTTTTTATTTACTTCAAACATCTTCAATCTCTATTTATGTGATATTACAATTAGCACTCACACAATAATTACACGATGTTACAAAACAACACACATATTTGATAGCAGCACAAAACTGTCAGGAAAACCTGGAATTAAAATAGAAAACATTTGAAACTGTGATCGCAGCGCATTCTGCTGGATTACAATGTAAAAACATTGCCCATCAGATGGCTAGTCCATTCCATTTCGGAGGGGGGTAGTCCGCCTATCGAACGTTTCAGCTCCCATACAACAATCCGCACCACAAAGAAAATATGCTATAAATATAAAGATAATGAAATTCGGTAGTTTAGACTAGGGCTAATTAGAAATATCAATAATTTGGATTGCGATGTTGTACCCGCTTATTATACTTCAGCCCTTTTAATAAAACTATCAATTTGGATACGTCATTTTAGTAGTAGTATTACGATAGGCGCTATTCAGAACACTATACCAATTAACTTTTATTTGATTGTGATGGTGGCCAACTTATTGTACTTCAGACCTATAAGGGAATACATTATGTCCTAGTATTTTCTAGATTACCGTTAGTCAGGTACGTTGTCTAGGGTAGTACAACTTATTATCTAGAAAGTATACTTATATTAAAATTACATATTCAAGAAGCGTTACTCATAATCTCATTGTGTTATCTATTATACAAGAATTTTATTTCTTACAGAAAAAATGCCACGTCTCCGTGTTAGATTGAGGACGAATAGTTATTCTAATCATGTGATTTATTATGCTACTTAGGTTTCTATTGCGACCTAATTTCCTACTCACCATTCGATTCAATTATAATTTTCTAAAATTAGTTCAATGAATACTTCAATAAATTATAGACTATAGTTTTTTATTACTTTAAAACATCTTCAATCTCTATTAATGTGATATTACAATTAGCACTCACACAATAATTACACGATGTTACAAAACAACACACATATTTGATAGCAGCACAAACTGTTAGGAAAACCTGGAATTAAAATAGAAAACCTTTGAAACTGTGATCATAGCGCATTCTGCTGGATACAATGTAAAACATTCCAAGATGGTCCACCCATTTAGGAGGAGTTCAGCTCCATACACACGTACACAAGAAATATAAATATAAAGATAATGAAATTCGGTAGTTTAGATAGGCTAATTAGAAATATCAATAATTTGATTGCGATGTTGGCCGCTCATTATAATTCAGCCTTTAAATAACTATAATCTAATTCAGTTTATCATTTTAGTAGTTTAGATAGGCTTTTCAGAAATATGTATAATTCGATTGTGATGGTGGCCACTATATTATACTTCAGCCCTATACGGAATACTCTATTTAGTATTTTTATGATAAATTAAATTCTGGTTGGCCAGTTCCCGATACTTATACTGTAATTTTAAAATATGACCAGTTAGAACCTCGTTAATTTCAGACCATACTCGATAGCTTCGACAAGGTCTCGCTATTCTATTCCGACACCCAGACAGTCCCGGTGTGACCAACCATAAACGTGACAGCAAGGGACAAGTGGTTGTCCTTGACGGGGCCTCGCCATTGCTTGCCCAACGTGATCGCGGCCGCACACTGCCCTTTGGTTTAATACGCGGCATCCTCCTCCACCTCCCCCCTCACTGGATCTCCACCCGCTCTAATTCCTTGTTAGTCGCGTGCAACTCAGTTCGCTCGTAGATCGCTGCGGGAAGGTTAATGACGCTGTTTTTTTTGTTCCTTTCGTGATAGCGTTACTGTCATTTTAACTGAATCGGATTAGACATACGTAGGTTTGATAGTTGGGTGTTAACTGAAATCTGACTTTGTCATTTGTTTTGTTTTTTTAAAATGTCAGATAAAAAACGTTGTCAAAAAGGTGCTTTGTTACGATGGAAAATGAAATTAGATGCTCTTAAAAAAGGAATTTGGACAAAGGGGATGAAAGTGTACAGAAAGTGGCAGGACGAAGTGATTTTGGGAACGGTTTGGTCGAGTCAACCAGTGGATTGGATGGAGGAAGTCTAGAAATGAAAATTGAGTCTTGGATCGTGTGAAAAGACGGCTGTGTTCCAGAATCGTTAGACAAGGAGGAAGGAGTATGAAGATGGTCCTGAAGTACTTGAACCAAGTAATCGTGAAGCTCTTTTTCTCAGTGGTTTAGGATTCACGAGGAGAGGGAGGAAAGGGACCTACCGATCTCAGGACCGCCGATTTATTTTTTACAGGGAAAACGGCCTTGAAATTTTATCAAAAACTTTAAAGAAGAGGGAGAGCCTGAATTCACAGCAAGCTCTGGGTATGGCCTGGACAGATGGTCTAAAAGAGATGGTATGGTATTTAAACAATTGCAGCATTTGTGCGAGATAAAAACTGTCAGCAAATCTCGATTAGTTTCATGATTTTTAAAGATGATAAATTTTCAAGCTTTGCGATTGAAGGAATTAGGCCTTAGTGGACGAGCCAAATCTATAACATGTGATGAAACTGGTCTGAATTTTAGAATGCTACCAACAAAAAGTTTTGGCTCTCAAACAAGAGAAGAGCTTGCAGCAGGATTATAAAAAAATTAGAAGGACAGAGTTACTGTGTTGGCCGGCTTTGCAAGTAACGCTTAACAGGGAACACTCATAAATTTAAAATTGGCTTCTGACTAGGGGTCCCCCAAAGGCCAGGGGAAGGCAACCCTAGAGCCTTCAAAAATATTAAAATGGATCGGTGGACCATTTTGAAAACTCTCTCCCCAGTTTTTTCCTTTACAGACACCAATCAAATGCTTGGATTGTCAGAGAGCATTTTTAAACGAATGGTTTCACAAAACAAGTTTGTGCCCGAAAATTAAGAAGCATTCTAAAGTCCCAGAAACCTTCCAATATGAAAAGGCACTCTTGGAACTCCTCGATCAACGCAACATACGCACCCGGCTGTAGATGTTCATTCAAGACGGCCAGAATAGAAATTTAAAGCTATGTTCTTCTGCCCCCTAATCGATATACCTCACCTTTGCCCAGCCTATGGACCAAAGTGAGTTTTCTAGGTAACGCTTAAGAATGTTGTATAAGGATAGGAAACTCCTTTTCATGTCTCATTCACAGCCCTAGAATGAAGGAGTCGAATATTAGTGGATTAAGTAAAAATAAAAATTTGATATGCTGGATGTTGTTGGCTGGACTTTCCCCAGGCATGGGATGAAATCTCAATCCTCTCTAACGCTTGTCGGCGCCGTGCGTTCTTGGAGGAGGAAGCTCTCTGGACCCACCAGGGAAATGGAGTTCCCAACGAAAGAAAAGAAAATTAAAGATGACGAGCTAAGCCACTTTATATGGAAAAAATCCCAAGGGTTGTGAAGAAGCTTCACCTACAGATGTTTATCGGATTACACAGAGTGGAATGGTAACACAGATGAAGAAAGCGGACCAACTTCAGAGGAAGAAAATAGTTGTTTGCTTTAAAAAATCAAGAGAGGATAGTGAAGGGAAGAGTTAAGGAAGACGGACGAAGGATACCACTCAAAAATCAAAACTGACACACAGCGAAGGTGGTAAAATTTCTTCGAGGGAGCGATCCAGTATTTACAGGAACAAGGGACACGACTTGGATGAATGGACATTTTGTTTCTTCGACGATTACGTGACGATGGCAGGGCGGTCGGCGCCGAAGAAACCAAAGTGAAAAACAAATTAAAAATCACAAAACTATTTTGCGTTGTAAAAAGTCAAAACATGATGTTTATAACCATGTTACAAAAGTTATAGTTCGTCCTCATATTAATTTATTTTTGTACTATACATTTTGTCTTATTTGATCTAGCCTTATATTTATGAATTGAGTTTGTGTATTTTTACATTTATTCATTTAAATCATTAACTATTTTAAAGAGGAAGACAGTAACAGCACTGTAAAACAATGTATAGTTGATACATTTTGTTTCATCAGTTTTATATTTGCTTTAGTTGTACATTGTTAATTTAAATTACAGTCCATCTTAAACATAAACTCGCCTTTTTAATAATTCACTTGTGTTAAAAATCTATATACTCCCTATAGTTCGAATCATCCTATCTTGATAGTTTCGACACCCCGTTAGTCCACAAAGTGTCGAAACTATCGAGGTTCTACTGTAACTGTAATGAAATTGGGTAGTTTAGATAGGCTAATCAGGAATATCAATAGAGGTTACTCCAGATACTAGAATTGGAAGTTTTAGTTAAAATACACTTTTTAAAACTGAAAATTCGTAATATATTAAGATGTGTGCAACTGCGATTGGAATCAGTTCATTTTTTTGGTTTGTAAATAAATTGTTTTTTATCCTTGGTATGCTTTTAAAATTGGATCCAGCAGAATGCGCTATTGGGGGATCGCAGTTTCAAATGTTTTTCTTATTTTAATATCCAGGTTTTCCCGACAGTTTGTGCTGCTATCAAATTTGTGTGTTGTGTTTTGTATCATCGTGTAATTGTATTGTTATGAGTGCTAATTGGTAATATTAATAATTAATAGTGAGAAATCACATGTGTCCTAATTAACTATTGTCCAATTAAATGTAGGAATTGGTTTAAAATTAAATTCTGTTGGCCAGTTCTGAAACCACTATACTGTAATTTTAAATAAACTATATATGAAATTTCTTTGTAAGTAGTTTAGATAGGCTAATCAGATAATATCAATAATTTCGATTGTAGATGGGGATGGATTGCCCTTATTATACTTCAGCCTTTTAAAATAACTATAATATTGGATCGTCATTTTAGTAGTTTTAGATAGGCTATTCAGATAAATCAATAATTTTGATTGTGGATGGTGGCCACTTATTGTACTTCAGACCTATAGGGAATACTTATTTAGTATTTTTAGATACCGTAGTCTATGTTGTTAAACATTTTTTATCTAGAAGTTACTTAATTAAAATTACAATATTCAATAAGGTTACTCATACTCATCTGTGTACTATTAGATACAGAAATTTTAATTTTTACAGAAAAATGCCACGTCTTCGTATAAGTCTATACATAATGCTGGAATACCATTTACTTTCAACGCTGTTTTTTTGGTTTTGGTAAAAGGCACTGATTTGACTATTATACTTTGTGCTCAAAAAGTTGAAGCTCTACATGTTCAGTATCAGAGAAATCATTTTTGTACTGAACCCTGATTGTGCTCCTCTAGTGAAGATGACGATTCGACCATTTCACTTAAATACGGCCTAGGTTGAATACGGCCTAACTTAAATTGTGACGAGAAGTCATTCCATAAAAAATAGTGTTTTAAGTCCATGGCAAGTACTTCACATTTTGGAGATGCATTTTTCACGGCTTGTATAAAATCTGCAAAATCATACAACTTATTACCCATCCTTTGCATGGATACCTCAACTCTGTGGTGAAAAAAATCTGCTGCCATGAAGGTATGTCTGGGCTCAAAGTATCGTAGGATGATCTGTGAGGTACTAATTTCAGGAGAGTTAATAATAAAAAAGAGAATGAAAAAAGTGTCCAATTTTTATTCTGACTGAACAAT
>NW_025787533.1:0-13297 GCF_021130785.1 Homalodisca vitripennis
ACAAAGCTTTAAAATCTGTCCCAAACTGCTTTTCACCGCCATTAAGCTGGAGGGCTACCCATACCGAGTATCTAAAACCACGAGCCGATATTTTCAACATTTTGCTTCCTCTAGTCCCTTTTAGCCAGACTTTCTGCGCGGCCCAAACTCCCTGCTGTTTTTTCGGGTGAACAACTAATACATGTTTTCTAATTTCTATTCCATACGAATACAACTAGCTGTAACAACCTCCACTGAGATGATTGATTCGAGCTGCTCGAGAGGTAGTATTCTGCCTCAGCTACTATCTTCTACCTGGAGAAATACCGGCGTACGGCACGGCAAGCTCCTAACATTACAGGATTTGGATTCAAAAACCAATGCCAAATGCAACCAAGTTGCGGGGAACGTTTCAGTTAAAGCTGCTATAGCAAGGCCAGATTTTCCTTATGCCTAGTAAGACAACTAGAAAGCAACACCCATCACACAGATTAGGAGTGCAGATTCAAATGGTCTTTACTAATGCGAAAATTCAAAATAGCTTAGACCTAGGAATGCTTGTAAACTGCATTTAAAAGTTCATTGAGTAAGATATACCAAAGTACCCATGATCGATCGTGCTACTTTAGCTCAAAAAGTGTTAAGGAACACTGTTCAAATAAATGGCAGTTTCTATGCGATTCCCTTTAGAACCAGTTCTGATATAATGAAACCACCCAAAGCATTTTTGTTTTGAAAACTGTGAAAGTGGACTTCATCCAAAAGTCAGGGAAAACTCACCATCTTCTAGAGTCTGACTTGATTAGGCCCATTTATCAAGTTCTGATTTCATTTCCATCAGAAATTATGATGAATTATATTGGAGCAAGCAACATTTTGAATAAAGTAGGGGGGGATTCGACCCCATATCTTAACAGCACCTATTCATTATTTGAAGATTCAATTTCAGTTTCAAACTCAAAAAGAAATGGCCTATTATTAGTTTAGCTTGCTTATCCAAGCTCGTGCGGGTGCACAAAAAAAGCGCCATCCAGATTTACAATCTGCTTTGCTCTTTTATGCAATAGAAAGCACAACAGCTTATTTTCATTGGTATCTTTCCTTAGCATTCAACATGGAGTATAGTATTTTATTCTCAGCTAAAGGAGATGAGCTCGAGACCCGCACGGTGTAAAAAATATCTTTTTATTCCCTGAAGAGAGGTGATTGCTGGTCTTTTTTAATTTGAGTTTCCAGAATGAACAAGCGCTGGTGGTAAACCGGTAACAGTTCCTTACAAACTCTATCACTCATCTAATTCTATCACACGGCTTAAACTCCTCTTCTAGTGGGCCCTTCGTTGTTCTCTGAGCACCTAAGTATGAGTACTTCACAAAACGAATATACGGCAAAAACGTTGCAACCTAGTTCTCTGTTCGACCAAATAAACACCATCGGATTTTTATGCTTTTAAAATTCAAAACAATTTGTTCTTCAGACCAACAACACTGGCTTGTTCACCACACCTATTAAACCAAAATCATTATTTTCATTACTTTAACCTTTAGCTCTTCGTCCTGCATCAGATCCACAAACCCACCAACTCTGGATTTACTATTTTGGATCCGACGAGGAAGTCGAAAGAGGGGGAAATTGGTAAATCGCAATTATCGCCCTCATTGATCCCGATCTGCGGTCTCTCTTTTATTTATCTTGATCAAACAATTGAAGTTGTTAGTCAATGCTTCCGAACCTGTCAAGTTCCTCCATTATTTCGCGCATAACCTTTTTGTTTCTATAAGGGTTAGGTTTAAAGAAATCAACAATTTTTCTGGTAGTCATAGTCAATTAGGAAACTATTTAGCTGCACCAGCACTAATAAGCATAAACACGAACACAATCAACGACCTGCACTCAAAACGAAACTTAAGCGTGATGGGATGCGATGCAACTTGTAACTTAAACGCGAAACACACCAAGGTCAAGTCAACTAGTCAACACACTTGTGATCACTGGGGCGGTGGCGCGGTGAAGGAATGGAGGGGGAAAGGAAGGGGGGTGGGGTGGGTATTGCTTTGTTATTGAGAGGCGCAGCCGCGCATGCGCGAACTAGGATGACTCGCCCGTCACCTTCCTCCTGCCTGATTCCGTGCATAGGGTTGTTGCAATATGAGGCTAGTTCCGATATTTGTTATCGATATCAATATCAAGCTTGGATATCGATATACCGATATTATCGAATCCAAATATCGATATCCCTAATATCGACCGATATTGATAAAAAAGGGAAGGGGAATGATTAAATTGGTGTGTACGACCTTTGATTGTATGAGTGTGTGTAACTAGTATAATCAAAGATACAACTTACGAGTTCATTTCCAAAATAATGTTTTTAATCCAAGTACAACTTAATACATTAAACCATTATTTAAAGATAAAAAAATAAATTCCTTAAATTATTCATTCTATTTAACACTTTTTAACTAAGAACCATTTGAAGCACAATTATTAAAAAACAATTGTCAAAGTAAGAAGACAAGTTACAATTTTACATTTCAATATAAATCTATAAGAATCTAAATTGAGTTTTAAGAACAAACAATTCATTTTAAAAAGCAACTATACTACGCTTAACTGAACCAAGCATCGTCTGGTTACTTTTTTACTTAATCCGCAAAGTTAATTTCTTTGCTGGCGTTGCATTTAACAACTTAACAAAGCAAGTTCTTTAAGTTTTGCTTTTGTAACACTAATAAAACCAAAATAATAAATAATTACAACTTTTCATTAAATAAGATGTCGAAACCCCGATATTTGTATATTTTTTCCGATATCACGATAATATCGGATAATTTATATCGATATCAATATAGGAAATATCGAAACAATAATATCGATATATATTGATATCGATAATATCGCAACATCCCTATCCGTGGCAAGACTCATCACAGCACAGCTCACAACTGCTTGTACGGGCGCTTACTATCTGCTTACGAGTCACTCGCAAACAAAGCATAGCATAATATTGATCCTACCTTACAATTTTTTTTAACTAAAACTTGTACTCGTAGTTTTAAAAGCGTTCCCTTGCGTTCCGGCACTCTTGGGAGGTAAGGGAACGCCGTTCCCTTGCGTTCCCACTGAAAATTAACCACTGGGAAGAGGTCAAGCTAAATAAAAAAGCAGATGTTAGCCATTTTTACTAGCTTCCTGCTTGTGTTGCATTCTGATGGAGCTCATAGAAACTATTTTCACTTAAAAAAATTGAACATTTCACAGGACGTCTTTTCTGGTCCTATGTATGTGTATTTAATTTACCAATGGAGTAGCTGAGATTAAAACATAGAATATTATCAACATGATGTGGTGGATCACTTTTAACTGACAGGTTTGTATTAGAGATATTAATATGTAATGTGCTATATTTTGGTAATTATAAAAATGATATTGTTTTTTTTATTATTTGATTTAATATACATTTATTTATTGGATTATACACAAAAAATACTAACATTAGCTGACATAGATGAATGTTTTTCAAACATTTCTCACACAAAAATGGTTTTCTAGGACATTCACTGCAATTTTTCTGAATTTGTGAATTATATTTTGTCTACATTCTTTTTTCTTCGGATACTATCTTGTAGCACATCTTGCACATTATCCTTGCCCAGCGCTTTCTTACCAACAAAAATAGACGTCAGGCAGTGGAGACCACTAGCTGTTACTCTTGAAATAGTGGTTATTGTTTTAGTTCAATTTTGTTTTGTCAACAGACCAATAACTCTTTGATGTTAGTAATAAAACCAAGTGTTTCATTTTCTGAGCATTGGGTGTTGTTTTAGAGTTAAAATGGCTATTGTAGTCTAACCAAAATGTTAAGACTGAAGTCCAATAAGAAGTTGTTCTTTTTTTGGAACCATCAAACTTAGATGAACTGCAGTGCTGGTAGGATGAAATATCACATTTGAAAGATCAATCCCGACTTTTGCAATTATCAATGAGGACTCAGGCCTTCAATATTTGTGATCTACCAATGTTTGGGTCAAGACATACTCAGGTTTAAGAGATGTGGAGAGCATGAGTTTTCTAGTATAAAAGGTGCCAAATAACAAGGAGATTTAAGAGTGAGAGCACGGCTGTCTGGAATAGCAGAACACACAGAAGCACATGAAATGTTTGTACTGCCTACGAAGAAACCCAAATTCTTTCCACTATAAGATGTGTTTGACACTTTGGCCTGGAAGTAAATGTTTTAATTACATTTTCACTTTTAATGTGAAACATGTTGGACCAATGTACATGCTTTAAAAATAATATTTAATACTACATATAATTAGTGATTTACAGAGAGATGCCCAATCAATCTCAGGCAATTTTTGAGTAAATATATTTACATTTTCATAATGGTTCTTCTTAAAAGAAAATTTTTATTTAAAGTATATTCTACTACTAAACTGTATAAAAACAAGCATTCACATGTAACTTTTTGAATTACTTTTATACTTCATTGTTTTGTTTTGGACTTCATTACGTTTTTATAGTCTCATACAGTTTTTATTATATTATCTGTTTTCATACGAGTATAATATAGACTACAGGATTGTTTGTTGAATATCTAATTTTCTGGTTCACACCTGTCAGAATACTGTACTGCCATTAACATTAAACCTTGAGATATTTCACTATCACTATCTTCAATCAAGAGGTATTAAATTGAAACTGACAAAGCCAACAGTACATATCCACTTATAAAGATGAGTGGAGGTAGGGGTGGAGTAGTATGACGTTACGACAACTGATTGCTGACCGGAATGGAACGAGAGCAGAGTTCAGCGCCTGAAGAGAACAAGGCTGTAGGACCGATCAGCAACTCCTGACATCAACTCTGCCCAGGCCTCAGGATCCAGCAATGATGAATTCACTCCCCCTGCTTTGGTCGCTAAGTGTTCCTTGGTTATCCGAGTGCTTTTTGGTCTCTGAGTGGTTCTCAAGCTATTGGTGCCTTTTTAAGTGAGAAAAGTCAGTCTAGTGTTGGAAGTGCGGAGGGTGATTGTAAAGTGAATGGTTCCCTGAAGGAACAAGATGTCATGTTTCCATGTAATGATGTTTTTTTACAAGTGTTAAGCCCAACAGTGATGTCACAGGTCTGAGTTACGGTTTCTCCAGGTACAAACTTCCAAACACAAATTAAAGTAGGAGTAAATTCAGACTTTCAGGTCTTGTATTTTGAATATACAAGGTTTGAAAGGTAAATCCTTAGCCCTAGAAAGTCTATTACCAAATAATAATAAAATACGTTTTATCTGTATTTCAGAGCACTGGCTAAATGAGAACGAATCAGAATTTTCTTTTCCCACAGGCTTTTACTGCGCAGCGGTTATACAGCCGAGTGGTACAAAAGAAGGGGCGGAACACTTATTTTGCCCGTAACGATACTAACACAAAAAAACTTGACACTAGTGCACTGTGTGAAGAACTAAATTTTTGAAGTTGTCCGCAGTAATTAATGAAGATTTAAAAGTTATTATTGCATCATTATACCATTCAACATCAGGAAAATCATACAAATTTCTAGAATATATACAAAAATTTCTTAACTTTTTATTATCCTGGCCTTCCTATACAGTTATTATAGGAGGAGACCTGAACTCGGCCTTTGATATCACAACTAATAAGCCTACAGCTAAACAATTTCAGAATATCTTAAGGCAATTCAATTTTTATTGTGTAAATAAAATGCCCACTAGGGGTAAAAATTGTTTAGATAAACATATCTATAAATGCTAACTTAAACAATAGAGTAGAATGTGAGACTTTTTAACTGTCCCTTTTCAGACCATGACGGTTTGATAATAAGTGTGCCCATTAAAACCAGGAATAACTCCAGGCTGGAGCAACCAACTAATGCTGGTTTAACCCCACAGTTAGTTCTTACGGACAAAAGTGTCCAGTTGCTCGAGGAACACTTAGCCACATACGATTGGGAGCTATATCTCAGTAATAACTTAAATGCTTGTCAAAACTTTACAGTATTTTTTTTTAAACCTTTTTAGACAGTTTAAATAATAGCCTTAAAAATAAAAAAACAGTAAACAAAGAAATACAAAAAATCAAAATAAACATCAGTGGTTACACGGGTGAACTGGCCTCGATGAAAAATAAACTGTTATTCTATAACCAGGCCTTATTAAAAATAGTCTTAGTCCTAATGATGATTTGGTAAACCCAAATGAAAAATCTTAAATACCAATATCGAACAGCTCTTAAGAATGCAAAATTAGCCATCGAATGCTCAGTATATTGAAAATAGTAGCAACAAGTGCAAAGCTGCCTGGAATTTGATTAAACAGAATAACAATTCAACTCCCAGTCATTCCAAGGTCTAATCTCTCACCAGATGATTTTAATAACTTTTTTTATTGAATCTGTTAATGGTATTCAGAGAAAACTTGTTAAGACTCCTGTGACATTCGATGATCTTCTAAGTAGGAAACAAATAAGTAAAGCTAACTTTAATTGGAACTACATTACCCCCCAAGATATTATAAAGGCAGCAAAGAGAGACTTAACAACTCCAACAGTAAAGACATTTATAACCTTTCTAACAGCGTTTTAAAAAAGATAATTCAGACAGTTTCCGTTCCTCTAGCATTCTGCATAAACAAATTATTGGAAGAAGGTGTATTTCCTTACCAGCTCAAAATATCTCGGATATGTCCAATATACAAAAAAGGGCCAGTAAGTACACCACAAAGTTACCGCCCTGTATCAATACTACCAATAATATCCAAAATTGTTGAAATAATAGTATATGACCAGCTTAGTATGCATCTTGAAGTAAATAACTACCTTAATGTGACACAATTCGGTTTTAGAAGGGGGATTTGTCAACTGTAGATGCAATAGATAAATTAGTACAAGAAGCCTTTCAGGCATTTGAAAAACAAGGCCTATGCTCAGGCCACACTCTGTGACCTGAGCAAGGCCTTTGATTGTGTCAATCATGACTACCTCTTAAATAAACTTAAGTTTTATGGTATTGAAAACTCCCCCTTTAAGTTTTTTGAATCATACTTACAAAATAGAAGTCAAAAAGTTCTAATTGATGGTATTTGGTCCCAAGAACTAAAAGTCAACTTCGGTTGTACCTCAGGGATCAGTCCTAGGACCTCTCCTCTTTTTAATATCAATAAATGACCTCCCTGATTTTATAAAAGCCAGAACTATATTATATGCTGACGACGACACAACTCCTGGTGAATTCCACTGCAGACATTAATGCTTTGGAAGAATTAACTGAAAACGCTCTTCAGGGTGCCACCACATGGTTCAATGCCAATGGATTTCTTCTAAATCAAGATAAAACCCAAAAAATTTTATTTAGTTTTAAAAAATAATATCCCTGAGAATCCTGATTACCTTAATGCAGTCAAGTTTTTGGGAGTGTTTTATTGATAACCATTTAAACATGGAGCCAACACATTGACTCGATTAATCCAAGACTAAATAGAATCATTTATCTCTTGAGGAGTCTCACTAATAAAATCCCGGAATCGTATAACAGAACAGCATATTTTGCATATTTTCAGTCAATAATGCGTTATGGGCTCATACTCTGGGGAAATTGTAGCAGAATAGGAGAAATATTAATACTCCAAAAAAGAGCCTTAAGGGCTTTAACAAATTCACAAGAATATGAACATTGTCAACCCTTATTTATTGAAATGAAAATACAAACAGTAATTTAATCTCTATATTTATGACTTAACCCTATATGCAATTAAAAATAAAAGTAGTTATAAATATTAATTATGATATTCATAACTATAATACAAGGAATAAGGATAGAGCCCTCATAGCGTTTTTTCTAGACTGAGTAAATGCCAAAGTAGCCAAACCATTATATCTATGAAAATTTACAATAAAATTAAAAGGTACTTATGGATAAATATCCAATCCTGCAATTTAAAAACAAGTTTTATAACTGGGCTATTAGAACATCCCCTTTATAAACTAGATGACTTTTTTGTCATTGATCCAATAGACTTTTAGAACTTTGCACGAGGCCTGTTACAAATCACCATTTTTGTTAATCATGTTTTGCTGGTCTTTGCTTGAGGGATGTATACTTGGCTGATGTGGAGAGAGGCTGTTGTTGACGGAGTATTTGATGGGTACTGTTTGGTAATTTATATTGGATAGTATCAGGTTAAATGGAGGGTTATTATGTTAAAATCATTATGTTGATTTATGCAGGGAATTTTATGATTTGGATTTTTCACAAGGTGTAATCTTACATTGTATTAGTTATGTAAATATTTTTAGGTTGTAGTTAACATATAATATTTTATCAAATGATTTTTTTATTTTTTTATTTTATTGCAGTTTTATTTTTTTTTTTTTAATATTGTGTTTGATTGATTATAAAATACTGATTGACCATGTTTGAATATGTGATGGACTCATGACTAAGCTTACTTAGCAGCTAAATGACATTGTCAATGATCTTTTGTGATTCCTATGGCAAATAAATATTATTATTATTATTATTTGCTGAAAGTCAACCGATCAATGATCAATATTATTTCTTTCTCACAGTCTACCAACACTTTTATAATGTAATGCCATCTTCATGGTTGAAGTTATTTTCTATATATATATTTTATTAATTTCTGTTTCATTCCTAGTTTTGTAACTGTTTCTAACAAAGAAAACCCAAACACAAGAGAATTCAATAGGTGCTGATTATGCATACTTGAATTCTGCTAAGTCCTTCAGATTGTTATAGAGTAATCGCTAAATTAAACTCTAAGCGTCCAAAATATTAGTTTATAAAACTTACCATAAAAATCCTTTTGAATTAAAATTGTATAATTGTAATTATTACGCTTTTTGTATGGCCTAAATGTTTTATGTATAGTAAATTACCACATTTTATAAATTGATAAATCATTTCATTTAGGAGTTTTTATAAAAATTACAAACAATGTCATTTAAGTATCTATAATTATTCAAGAAAGTTCCGTTCTCGCATCCAATCATTCAGACAAAAAACTTGGTCATGTAGTTACGCACGTTGTCTGGCAGGATAACAACCACTCTCTTGTTGGCATCTAGTGACTTTGCAATCTTTAATGCAGCACATAAGGCTGATCCACTGCTTCCTCCTGTCAACATAAGAACATTACTTTTTTATGTTCATGAATAGGAGACTTACAAAAGAAAATTACTTTGATACAAATTCCACATTATTGGTTATTGGTTATTGTGCTGCCCAAAAAATCACGAAAGGAAAAAAAGGAATGTGAAGTATAGGGAAAGTTATCTTATGGTTGCATTTTTTTCATTAAAAACTGTGAGAGATTTTTTGCCATTATAGTGAACTAGCTGATGATTTCGATGCCTTCAGAGCCTCTTCAGCAACTCCTCCAGCTTGACCATCCTTACGAATCAATCTCACTCCTTAAACCCTCTTGCTGGCTACGTCCTTGGTGAGATTGATTAGAAAACTGTTCTTCCATGAGGAATTTTATTGTGTGTGACAGCCCCTAATTTGATGCTAAGAGCTGAATTTTCCAACTCATTGTATCTGCTGATAGATTCTAATTCTGCAGAATCCAAATGGTATGATAAGTAAGTGTTGTCAACTTAGACTATATTTTTGGTTAAAATAAATATTTTTTTGTAAAAATACATTTTTTAATCATAAATTTTATAGAATTAATATCCCTAAAATCTGTTTGAATAATCTTAGTACTATTTTATGAATAACTTTGGAAGACAACAAATACTTTTTACACAGAAATGTACCAAGATGTATTTATAACTTTTTACAATATGCAGCCTATTTGCATAATTTGGGTAATTTCTCTATAAGTACATGCTTTTTGTACGACATTACCTAATCAAAACATATTTAAAAAGTTAACCTAATTTAGGCCCACAACAATCAATTACAATCTATATATAAAAGAAAGTCGTGTTAGTTACACTATTTATAACTCAAGAACAGCTGAACCGATTTGGCTGAAAATTGGAAGGGAAGTAGCTAAGAACTGGGGAGAAGGACATAGGATACTTTTTATCCCGGTTCCCAATTCAGGATTCTGCCCCACTGGACTCTAAAAGTTACGGAAATACCCGTAAGAAATGCATTGCAGCAAACATATGTTATTAGGTGAAAGGAGCCTGTTCAAATTTAATCAGCTGTTCTTTGTAAAACTTATATAATGCAACAAAAGAAATATATGTTTATATAATTTAATTGTCATTTTAAATTTCTTTACATTTATAGTTTGAAAGCATAGAGTAAGCTTAAGAGAAACAGCAAATTTTGTTTCAACGGTTTCTACAATCACTGTTAAGCATAGGCTTTACTATCCAGATTATACAAATCCAAATTTTACGTAAAAATTCACCTTTAACTGCAATATTTATCTAATATAAACCATGCTCGTGGTTGATCAGAAGAGCAATGCAGATATCAAAATTACTATCTTACGTTGGCTTCAAATATAAAGAGTGTTATAAAACCAACCTTAGTTGTTTTTTTTATAGAAGTTATGGTTCTAAGAACTCCATGCGTACATATTCTCTCGATCGAGACAACAAAGCAAGCTCAATCATGGCGTCAGAGATATAACTAATTCGACTCAGAAGTGATACACTTGCCAAAGCCTAAAATAAAAACCATACGCAATTTCGCTTAACATCTGAAGCTCATAATTCATTAGACTGTAACAATATGTACCTAAAATATGCCTATTTTCGTTTACAAAATTACATTGAGCGCCATCATTTATTACATCGTATGTGCGCTAATGAATTCCGACTTTTTGACTCCTGTCCACGCTGGGCTAATATAGTTCAATTGTATACAAAAATCATAAAATGTTGGAGAAAAAATTCCAGTTATTTCACAGGTGCATATTGAGACTGTTTTAAAATTTAGATCTTAAATAGATCATGAACTTGGAGTATCTTTACACTGGACTATCATTTATCTTAGAAGGGTAATAAGACGTTAAAAAGAAATATACCTCATATGACCCAAATTTTCTGTAGGAAATCGCGTGCGAAGCCGTGGGTAACTGGGTATCTGGTTGTAATTGGTATTTTATTGAAAATCAAGAGTTTTCGTTATAAAATACTACAAATTTATTGACGAACTAGCTGTTACCCACGGCTAATCGCGCATAATTGCTTTTACTAAGTAATATAAGGACTTCGGTTCTAAAGATTGCGTGCGAAGCCGTGGGTAACAGCTAGTAAAATTAATATGAAAACAATTGGTAAACATTTTGCACACAACCATACTCACCACGAAACAAACCTTCTTCTCGTATCAGCCGTCTAGCCATTTGAAAAGAATCCTTATCCCCAATTTTCAGCCATTCATCCACCACACCACGATCTGTAACACATGAATCAATTTAGTGCACAATAATAATTTACTGATAGTGGATTTTTTACTGTTATTTTTAACTGAAGTCATCCAAAAAAAGTAACTGGTGGATGAAGGAAAACCTATATAAAAATATGAGTAGTATGAATAAATGACGTACTAGAGCAGCCCGCACTGAAATAGTACGACGGTGACTGGTGCGTCTGAATCCCGCTCTACACCCATGCACAACACTGTTGCCATTTTTATGTGTGTGAAAAAATACTGATCAGTCACATAATCTGTTGCAACAAACTGTAAATAAATATATATTTATGTTTGACTTCATTTCATATGATTTGTAGACAACAAGTAAATTCAAAACAGACAGTAATGACCTTAGCTGTCTGTTACAGCATAGCAGGAACTGGTGGTGGAGCAAGTGATGTGGCAACACTGCTTCAAATTTTATCAGACTAGTAATCATCAGGTACAAAATACAAATAAAATATTACAAGTTCAAGTACTATGTATGAAATGAGACATGTTCATCACGTTAGAAATTATCAACTTTAGATGATATGCTATAAGGAAAACATTATTTATTAGACATTTATAACAATAATTCTGTATAGGTTGTTTTACATCAGAGGAGGTTCCTACAACCTCATCACTTAAGTCTGTTCAGTAAAAAAAAACCAACATATGCTGGAGCGAAGTTGTTTAACCTGCTGCCAGAAGAACTAGAAAGAACACACACTGCACAACAAACTAAAGAAGCGACTGACTGACTGGCTGATTAAGAGGCCCTTTTACTCAATGGATGAGTACATAAAAAAGACAATATTTTAAATAATTAACCATTATTGTAACCACATGATGCATTACTGATTATGTAAATAAAGAACTTGTCTGTTGTCTATCAAGAAACCATTATTTCTTAGACATATTATCACTCTACAGTATTTCTGAATAGGTTGTTTGGTAGATCAGACAAAGCTCTAAAACATAATCTTATATGGTCTATAACATTGAGATTGATGACTGGACATAGAAATAGAAAAAAAAATTTTAATAATTATGATATCCAGTAGCGTATATCTGTCATATGAATGATGATGTTGGACAATGTTACTACTGAGAAAAAGAAAAATAGAGAGAAAAAGAAACATGAGAAAGGAAAAAAGTAGAAAGAAAATAACAAATGGAGAGTAGGGTGTGGTGGGTCAAACAACAAATTCCAACAGCCCCCTGGGGGGGGGCCCATGGTTATAGTACCAGACAAGGACTACTTACTGGACCTCATTACAATAAAATATATTTGGAATTATAATTTTGGTCTAGGGCATTCACCTGATAAAATGCTCATTTTGATTTTTGACATGTATTTTAGCATTTTTTGAGCTCAATGTAGTCTAATTAAATCATAGTGAAAGGGAGATATTGAAAGCACAGTACATTTAGATTTGTTTCACATGCTACAGAATGTACAATTATTTGATTTATTTATTGTCTCTACACACTTACCCTGGTATTGTGTTCAACATTGTTTAGTGTTTTGTGCCCTGAATTAATAAAACTTGAATTTTTTGGCAAACAACTTATTTCTTATCAACTACAAGTTTTTGACATTGATGAGTGCATCGGTTTATACATATATTTGTCGCTTTAAACCTCATGTATTAGGTTTTCACACCTTAAAAGAATGAGGATAGAAACCAATCCTCCAAAAACACAGTGTTCTATTTTTGTAAACATATAGCAATTGCAAATGTCCAAAAATCATCTTATCCATTCAGAGGACAACCAATGTAAACTATTTATAATAATTTGATTTTTCTCATAAACCAACTTTAATTTTAGACTAAAGCCTCAATTGTATATAATATATTTTTATATATTTATATATATATATATACAGTGCTCGATTGGGAATGGAATGCACTGAAA
>NW_025787534.1:0-13673 GCF_021130785.1 Homalodisca vitripennis
CACCTTTTGAGGATAATAAACATATAAAAAACCACATGCATCGTACTGTTTGGGATTATTATTTTTTTATACAAAACAAATTCAATTGTGTATATAGTGTGGGTTAGCTGGACCGTGTGTGGTGTCATTAGTGTTAACACTAGGTAAATGAGTATTGACATCATATTGAGCTTGCGTGGACAAGTTGTACTGATCTGGCATTCATAAACTAAACAATCTTGACATTTGTGTTATTCACAGAATTGTGTTATATAGTGTTGTTAGCGTGGACGTTTGTGCGTGCCATTAGTGTACACTAGGTAATGAGTATTCGGGACCATCATAATTGAGCTTGCGTGGACAGTTGTACTGATCTGGCATTCATAACTAACAATCTTGACCTATGTGTTATTCACAGAATTGTGGTATATAGTGTTAGTTAGCTATGGACGTTGTATGGTGCATTGAGTGTACACTAGGTAAATGAGTATTCGACACTCATATTGAGCTTGCTGTGGACAGTTGGTACTAGAATCTGGCATTCTATAACTTAACCAATCCTTTGACATTTGTTATTCACAGGAATTGTGTATATAGTGTTGTTAGCTGGACGTTGTGGTGCATTAGTGTACACTAGGTAATGAGTATTCTGAGACATCAATATTGAGCTTGCGTGGACAGTTGTACTGATCTGGGCATTCATAACTAACTAATCTTGACATTTGTTTATTCACAGAATTATTGTAATAATCAGTGTTGTTAGCTGGACGTTTGTGGTGCATTAGTGTACACATAGGTAATGAGTATTCGAACATCATATTGATGCTTGCCGTGGGACAGTATGTACTGATCTAGCATTCATAAACTAACAATCCTTGACATTTGTTATTCACATAACTTCTGGCTTGTCTTTTTAAAAGAGGGGACCGTTGGGTTCAGTATGACTTTTGTTAAGAATTGTTAAAACATTTTAATGAAATATTGTAAATTTTCTTGTGTATGGTTTTGGAGAAAAATGTATGTAAATAACATTCGAAACGCTTTATTAATTTTTTGGTACGTAAGTGTGATACAACAATATGTAATTTCTTCGTCCGACTACCTATATTTTGTTTTGTTAATAAATATATTTTAATGTTTTCGTGTGACCAAACACTCTTAAGAGAACAAAGAGGCATTTGTAGCAAGGACGGGAAGAATATATTATTAAGCTCACGTTATATTTATTCCTACATAAAATAAGCAATACAGTATAATATTGTCCAACATTTATGACATTGAAAAAGTGTGTATTGTTACAATGGTTAAGTTTTTGGGTTACAAAATAAAGAGATTTGATTTCAAGAAAATTACATTTTATTTATTATATAATACAAAGTATATCAGTCTTTTAATTTCAGTATTAGAAGTTATCAATAAAGCCCAACAGTTGTTATGGCTTACATATCCAAGACCTTTCTGATAAAGTATGTGTAGATTAGTGTTCAAATTTAGTTCTTTGCAAAATAAAAATTATAAATTAAGATGACTTAGAAACTTGTCAATACTAATTGTTTAAACTACGATTTAATACCGTAAATTCTCATAGTTATCATTTATGGATATTCACAAAATAATGTTTGGTACTTTGGGATCTATTACCGACACATCACCAGTATGAAGAACACAAAAATATAAATTTTTATAGAAATAAACATGATAGAACGAAAAAAACAACTCTTTAATTACAAAATTACAAACTTACAACGATTATCAATTGTTAATGTCCGCTGTTTATCTTTTATCTTTCGACGAAAAATCCCGATTACGGCAGGCCGCCGCGGGACATCACATGATCATTTAAGTTTTTTTGCACGGTAACATAATTGCCTTTCCATTACAATTTCATATATTATATTTCTGATCAGCCCCTCCTTAGAGTTTGAATATTTTACTGAATAGGTTACTATCTCGAGGGCATTGTTTTCGTTGACATCAGCGCGGGGCATCAGGGCCGGAGGCACTCGCATTTTTTGGGTGGCGGAGTGATGAGGGTCAAGAATAAAAACAAGTTTTTGTGTTTTTTTTCAATAAAGAGTTTAATTTTGTTTGGTAATGTTTGTTTTTGTTGGGAAGTTATTTGTGTTTTGGAGAAATGTCAGGGGTAACAAAAAAATATTTTTTTACCGAAGTACCGGTAAAAACCAAAGCGACGCACCAGCTGAACGGGCGGCGAGACTCATTATCTATCTAGACCGCTCGACTTTGACCTCTGTCTGAATATGGGGAGGGTGTTTGCGATTAGACCAATTCCCTGTTTTATATTGGCGAATTAATTGTTCTAAAAACGCTAATCTAGTTAATCAGTAGAAGCAAAATGTCCAAATAACGATTCATGTCTGGGGTGTGGTCGGAATAAATCCCAAAGAACGGTAGTCTAAGCTCTTGAAACGACTGCCTTCTCAGGCAGGAGTTCGATTGGCGTACCAACAAATACCACCAAGCTCGATTAAACGTGCCCCAATGCTGAAGGCATTTAAGGCTTCGTCTAAAAACAACACTGACCACTTACGCATTTTACAGTTAACGGACGAGTTTCATGTAGGCACACAACTGGGAGACATAACAATTGGCTTACTGACATACTGGGGGAAAGGGTGGAACAATTCGAATGACTTGGGAGGAGAGAGTGAATGTCAAAAACTGTATGTTAGAAAGGGAATTTTGATGACAAGTATGAGTGAAAAAATTTTAGTCTTAATGTCAGTTATCTGACGAGATTGCATAACATGTAATATGTTCACCCGCAATAAAACATTATTATTATTAGTAGTTTAGTTACCTGATCGTTTTTTACTTGACTACATCATTGAGTTTTAGTATACATGACCATTTAGGCTCTAATGAATAAATCTAAAAACGAATGTTTTTTATTTTTTTTTTTATTTTTTTTTTTTTTTTTTATAACTGAAATTTCCCCAATTTCTGACAACCTTGAAGAAATAGGATGCACGGGATGCGGTATTAGATGTATACTTGGTTATTGATATACATAAATTGAGAGTTTATACCACAAGAAGGTTTGCCCCAACTGACTCCCCGGCTGACTGATTACTTAATTATTAGTCAACAGAGGTGATCAATGGCCCTGGCACTTGACAGGCTTCTATTCAATAACTCTGGCTGCTCGCTTTTTTTTTGTCCATTCTAAAGGAGTTTTTAATGTGTGCCCACAGCAGTTAATTAAATGCAATATTCTATGAACGAATGTCGTCTATTTATTATAATATTTCCGTATGTCGGATTATTTATTTCAAGACGTTTTGTCCAATCTTGTGGTTTTAACTGTCAATAACATATTTCTGATATAATATTTAGGGATTACCATTTACAAGCCCTATTATAAAGTCAAAATGGGAGAAATCAAAAGCTGAAAATCATGAAAGGGCAAAATAGTTAAAGTTGCCTCCTACCACAGTAACTTTGTATCTACTTAAAAAATGCGCTTCCGGGTAAGGACCCACGTTTAAATAAAACTCCTTTCATTTCTTTACGTGCAGAATGAGGCTCCCACAGTTTCTGCATATCTTCGTGAATCACCCTTTTCTATATATATATATTATATACTATATATAGTATACTATATATATATATATTATATATATAATAAGTTGTTCATTCCTTTTCTAGCTTCCAGTGACCAAAATATCCCAAAGAGTACTTAGGTGGCTATTGGGTTCTAGAAGGTGAATCTTCTAGAGGCCAAGAAAATCCCCCGTTTGACCAAGATCTGTCGGAGATCGGGAAACTCAAACAAGTGGGTAGCATTTAGTAAGTCAAAACTTTCTATTTTTAGGAATCGTTTCAAAAGTAGGGGTGGCTAATACAGCCAAGAAACTTCCAAAAAACCCGTATCTTCCAAAATACAGTAAAATTTTAAATGCTTTCATTTTCCAACACTAGAAGCATTGCAGATATAAAAGGTGTTTTTTAGGTAAGCCTCTGAAATCTTAGAATTCAAGAGGCTTAAAATCTCCTTGAGTCTAATGTCCAATATAACTGAATAATCTCTAAAGCTCTACTAAGATGAATCGGACATTTTATCTGGTGTTAGTGCTATAAACTCGAATTAAATGTGGCGTCTGTTTACACTCCTTACCAGATGTGAAATATCACTAGACACTTTATTATTGGCTGGTAGCTAAATAGGAAAGGTATTGGGCCAAGTAATTTGTATGGAAAGTGTCCTTGTGGATTAATCCATTGGGAATTGTTAGTCATCATTTTAAATCGAATCAAATTTAACGGTTACCTAAACAATATTCGCTTTTTAAAATACCTAATTTGTTGATTATTATATTTTATACCGTAAAATAAACTCTATGTACTAGTAATCTTAATTGTTAATATAAAGCAAAACGTAATATTATTGCATTCAAGTAAAAAAAGTAGAATTTATACTTACTCAGTCACAGGAGAATTAATGTACAAATCTTGTGAGTTTTGCAGAATATATATGCACAAATTATATGTATACATAAAAGATAATTTCCTCTGGCATTATCTTCATATGAAGATCTAAAATGAATTTGTAATAAATGTAAGTACCGAACACTGCACACTGTAACCAGGTAAGTTCTGTCAGTGTTACAACACGTTTCCAGTGGAGTGAGGATAACAGGGATATAGGGCGCTAGAGAGTTTGCTCATCACCAAAGTTGAACCATTAGTTGTACAAAACATCCTGAATAAGATTTTGAGTTTGGTTGGTTTTATCTTTCCTCTACAACTACACAATTCTCGCACCAGTTCCCACCACATGTGTAATATTCCAAAGAGAATAACCGCCAACTTTCCCACCATTGTTCCGTCCGTCTGCAAAAAAACGGTTTACATTTATACTAATAATCGAGCAATTGTTTTTATTATTATCGGTTTACAGTTAGACTGTATAACTGTAAGTGCAAATTGTATTCATCAACGCCATATAAACCACGATAAACTATGTGAAACATAATACATTTTTAGTTATCTGGCAATCCAAACATCTGTATAATGTAGCCTAAATTGTTGGTATTCAATACATTATCAACACGTAACAGCGTATACACGCCTCGGCCTGGTGTATAAAATTCCGAATAACAAAAATATTTGTGCACCCCTAGATTGTTAGGTAATAACATTAAGGAGGGCAATATCCCCTTTTTTAGCTTTATGTAGGTCCTTCAAAGGACCACTGCCCCGTGCGAGCAAACAGAACAAAGGGGAGAGTCGGTTGAAGACGAGAGTCGACAGTACTGATGAAGTAGTCGGTGACAGTCACAAAGCAGCAAATTTTTACCTGCCGCTAATACCTCAAACTCACGGACCGCGCCATAAGACCTCCTGACCCCTGTGCTCTGCTGTCCCCAAGTATTGGTTATTATATATTGAAATATGCATTAGTCTGACAACTGCAGAGCCCATTCTCGCATACTATAAACAGACAGCTTGGGCTGTTGTCGATAGGGGAACTTTTTCTAAAGAAATAAAATTCGATTTGTAACACGTAGATAGTTTTGGTGGAGATGAAACTTTGAAGTAGTATCAAAAGGGTTAAAATATAAAATCGTAATTTTTTCTCAGCTCATATTTTTTTCTAAGCTTGACACACTTATAAACCAAGGGGTTATTTTTATACACATAAATAAATGCTAAATTCGGCATCAACTAACATTATACACATACTTAAAGTGGTGAATATTTTTTATCGAGCTGTCTGATAGTTGATAATTAATAATATTTATGGTCTAAACACTCAATTTTAACCGTAATCAAGCTAGGAAAATGTATGTATTTAAGAAAGAATGAGCGTTTCATATGTTTTAAAATCTTTTTATACCCTCCCATATCGACCTCCACCCAAAGACAGTGCTTGCTGACAATCGATTTCTCTATTAGACAGTATTCCTCAGTCGATTTTAAGAAAACTTGATTTTTTGCTTATACAGTAAACGTTGGATCTTGGCTAGGCCAGGAGTTTACTCATAGGCTATTTAAAATAGATAATATTTTTTGTACAAATTATTATGAACGCATTTTAGTTCAAAATTCTCAGGACACAGGTGTACATTTGGCCAATGAAGAGACGTATAAGCTCAATACTGTTAGTTAAAGAAGGGAAATGCTCTTTATGATTGCACTGTTTGGTACTTTATTATATCAGAGAGCGTTCCTCTCTTGAATGGAAAAGAATACACAAACTGATTTTCAAGGCTTTTGTTTGTGAATTAAGGAATTTTAATTTGGGTGTTTTCTGTAATATCGAGTTTTTAGGAGACTTAAAAAAAACTAAAAACAGTTTAAATAATTTATATTCATAATACTTTTGTTCTTACCTAAGCTGTATAAATACCAAGTGTTCTAGTGTAGATTAGTACTTACAATGGTCGTTGATAACCGCTTTAAAAGAATTGTCACCAAGGTCTTAATTCTGATGTAAACTTATAACATAACCTAATCATCATTTACTTGATTTCTTTATTTAGAGATCTCTATTTTAATCAGAAAAATATGTGGCTATTCAAGACCCCACCTTATGAAGAAATTAGTATTTTATTCTGTGAAATATTGGATACCTTAGTTTATTTTCATACCATATTAGGAGCTGAATTAAGGACTTAATCGTTGTACGAGAACGTTGAGGAAAATATTATCTTATTAGAGATATCTTTATCAAAAAGTGAACTACGTTCAGCAATAAAACATCTGTGATTTTGGCATTATAAAACTCATTGTAATAAATATTAGCCTTTTCCTATAGTCCAAGTAGTTAAATTATGTATTAAAATAATTGAGTATTCTGTAGCTTATACTTTGGGTTTTATGTTCCAGCCCATTTTTCTTTATTAAAAATTACAATCTTTTTAACAACAAGTCAAAATAATGTATAACTTTGATAGTTAGCGGATTACAGCTTTTAAAATAAAATTGTACTTAATATAAGTTTGCCATAATGTGGACCGCTTAGATTTGTCATGTTACAAGAAGAGAGAACTGGAATCGAAGTGGTACAGTAACTATGAAATTTAGTGGCGGACCAAATTCAACCAGCTTGTTTCAATGAATTCCATTGGGATATTGCAAGTGTCAATAAAATACTCCAGTATTGGTATGACAAATGCTAAACAATGTGGCTGAGAGCTTTTGATCATAATTGGGAAAAACTAGGCTTTGCAACATTTCCTGTGTTTTGTGGAGACGTACTTTCCTCCATGAATACATTAACTGGCCTAGCTGGACAAATGGCTGACAAGACCAATTGTTTTTCAGTTTTAGATATCAAAGAGCGCCATTTTATGGGCGTGCGTAATCCTCTTTGTCGTCACTAATTATTCTTGTATGTATTTTACCAAAATTTTTTTTATAACCACTAATATTTTCTAATTGAATGAAACATTTTAAAAGGGGATTCACGTTCTTTAAAGGTTCAAGATTTATTTATAATACAATTACGTAGGCAGCTCATAGTTTAGCTTAAATTACTAAAGTCAAATTAGGCGAATATGCGTATATTAGCCTCTATCTAGAGATTGTTGTTCAAGAAAACGTTATAAATTGCTGAATGCAAATTTTAACAATGTATATAATCGTTTTTTGGCATATTTATACATGATAATCTAACATACAACCATTGTTTGTATTACTGGATATCCTATTCTTATTAGTAAGCAACAAACCAACGTCGGTTTCTTGAAACCGAACAGATTCCGGTGGTTTTAGTGCCTAGATATGCTGCGGACCTACAGTTAGGCATTACAATAATGCAGAAAGTAATAATTGGCCCCGATTAAACAAAGTAAAATTGAGTCAGTCTACTGACTCATAGGACTTCAATGATGCTCAGCCAAATTGTCTGGTTGAACATGCACCATCATAACGCTACTTTTTGTTAAGAAATAAGGTTTAATTCATGCTACATTTAGTTCTTCAGATGTAATCTTTTCAATCAAATATATCTATTAGTTAGTTAAATTAGGATTTATAGCAGTGTTTAAATACTACATATTTTATGGTGTGAGCTAATGAGTAGTATACTTGCCATCAAAAGAGTGCGCCCGAAACGAAATCACAAGTTTTAACATTGATTTTCTACTCTATTTCTTTATTCTATTAATAAAAATGTCGCATGTTAAAATCCCATAGGATTGTTACTCATTTGTCTACTTATAGATATTTTTTCTTTGTCATCATGGTTACCATATAAACCAATGATAAATATATATTCCGCATAATCGTTCAGCCAAAATCACAAGTGAGTTAGATGCACTTTCATCGAACACAGGTTGCTTTATATACAAAGGAAGCTTCCATGTAAGACTTCAAAGACACAGTCAACTATAGTATTTACTTTTATAAATAACATGTTTCTTCAGTAAGATCTGTTGGCTACCTCCATTATTAAAGCGGAAGAGTATATTTAATCAGGATTATAACAAGTTTAAATGTGAGTCTCCATGTTGTACATAATAAACTAGTTCGTTGAATAAATACCGATATATTTAGCAAACATATGATGTTTATTGGTAAAAATATTATTTTACAACAAATTTTTAAATCAATGCTGAGGCGATAGCTATATTCTAAGTAAAAGATAGGCGCACGTGTGAGGTATCTCGTAAGCAAGCCGGGCAAGGATAGTTTGAAGCTTGTGGAGCATGACCACTCGAATTGGCTGCGCACACTTGTGGACTATTTCCCATTGAGTTTCTTCGAGATCGGTGTTTGGTTATTACTTTTTATATGCTTCAGTAAGCTCACAGGAGGAATCACTGCCGCCGCCATTATTTGCGTAAATGATGGGGACCTTTGAGGGATACAAGCATGCTGAGAGGACAATCTCACACTGCTATCACCTCGTGGTTCATATGTAGATTGTGAACTTTCAGACAATTTAAAAACTAATTTAACAATTGAAATACTGTCTATTTAGATATAATGCTGTATTTTGTCTTTTGAATGTGGGAGAATTTGACTGATAATAGATGGTGAAAGAAAGTAAGCGGATGAGTAGAACCACTCTACCGAATTCTATTTGATAATACACCTACTACATTGTTAAAGGATGTTCCATCAAATCCCTCAAAAGTCCTTCATCAAAGTAATAATTTGTGTCAAATTGATAGGAAAAGTTCAATTAAACAACTAGTTGTCACCCATCTTGAAGGAACAATAGAAAATGTATGGGATTAGTGTACATCCAGAAATTACCGACACGAAACAATGCAGGTGCTTAATTTCTAAAAATGTTTAGGTGTGGGAACTCTTAAAGCGAGGAAGCTCAGACCGGTGGGTAAATGTGGGAAAAAAAATCAATACACCCCAGGAAGGAGGGGGGTCCCTCACCCAGAGAAGAACCTTTTGAAAATTATAACTGTAAACCTATTGTTTTTAGGCCACCCAGACATAAGATAATACATTCATTTTTATAAAATTACCAAGTGATATTTTAATGCTGTTTATTTTCTTTAAGGTGCTTGATTAGGATGTAAGAAAATAAAAACAATGAATTTAAATTATTGAGTTTACTCTCTACTCTAACTTCTACTCCATTAAAAACAACCTTGTTGCCTACTTTACTATTTCCCAGAAATATTATGGTTGTGATTTCATTGACCATTTTTGTTTTGAATCAATGAAGCTCGCCTAATATTAATTTTTTAATGAAATGGTAAAATAAAAACAAAATGAGCCTTATTCACAGTTTTAAATTTATACACATTTACCAGTAGTATATAATAATACAGACGATATTAATATGTAAAATCGGATTGTTTGTTAATTATAACAGCTTTTTTTACAAGTTTGCATATTTTACAAAAAAAATTGCATACCTTATGGGTACAAAAACAATATTAATACATTTCAAAATAAAACCAACTTCTTTGGAGAAGGAAAAGGAGGTGAAGCGTTTAAAAATTACTCCACCCAAAATAAATAGACCACACAGAGTGGGAGTAACACGGTTTCATTTTTTTAAATTATAGTGTAGTTTTAAAAAGTTAAGGTTGATTATTTTATTTTGCTTATTAGTTATTATAACAAATATTGTACGGATTTGTAGTTATAATATGTGTAAGGCAATGCCAAGACTGATGGTATACTTTAGTTTTAGTTGTTTGTTAATATTTTAAAGTGATAAACTACAAAAGAAAACACAAACAACAAATACACAAAACTAACTGTAAGTACAAAAAAGAACTCAGAAACTTGAGTTCAGAACACAAACTATAAGTTAGGCATAGGCTAGTTATTTTAATAGAAAAACTTAATGTTTCTTGATATTTCTAAAAGATATTTAAAAAACATAATTTAGAAAAAAAAGTTCCACAATGCAATGCTGTCATTCATGGTAAAGGTATTTCTGCCCTCGTTGTTTTGACTTGGTGTCAAGTGCAGAATGGGTGTCCCTTCGCCAGGCCATGGGGTTTTTTATGAACGTGTCGCTCGGGAATTGTATCATAGCCACAGGAGGTCCTAGGAGCCTGATTCCCGCAATAAATCGCAAACAGTGCTAACTCTGTAGAGTTGAACGATCTAAGAGTCGAGACATAAATTAGATTTCATTGCAGAGATAAACCCTCGTTCACATTCAGCACTAGACACTGTCAATACGTATTATATGATGGAAATCAGTTTCTTAAAACGACGGGCGGTTATGGGGGGGCTCTAGTAATAGGTAGGTTTCTCTCCACTTAAACATAGGCTTCAGTCCCTGCTTGAAGTGTCTTGAAGTCCTCTAATTATATCCTGAGAGCTTGCTAATCTTAAATCTATTCGCCATGATTCGCTGGATCTCACATTCTTCGTAGGTGATGGATAAAGTTCTTTTGGCCAATACATGGGGTGGATCACTTTGATGTACATTCATGATTTGTGGATGTAGTGTTCAGCCGCATTTTAAGATAATGATAGCAACGCTTGAAGTTTCAAGTTGTTAGCGAGGCTCGATAGAACTGTTTTTCTGGAATACTGGGTATCTTGGATCTTACACAAAAGTTTAACATCCTTGAAACATCAAATCGTTCAATAGCAATTTTAGCTTTCCACTGAACGTCTACCCATGTATTTCAACTTCGGGTTTTCAAACACTTTGATTAACAGTTGTTACATCACTGTGGGCTTGGATAAAGGTTGAGGGCTTGATTTTTTGAAGCTGTTAAGGACAAAATCCGATAACTCTTCTAGAGCATCGAACATCAAATGCCAGGTTGTGTACAAAAGTTTGTAGAAGATAATGTACTACAAAAGCCCTTTGTAAGTTGAACGTTTGCTTCGAGTCCCTTTGTTTGTTCTTCAGATGGCTTCAATGAAATGATTGTACAAATAAGCTTTAAAATCTGTCCACAAACTGCTTTCAACCGCCATTAAGACTGGAGGCTACCCAACGAGTATCCTAAAAACACGGCCGATTTTCAAACATTTGCTCCTCTAGTCCATTAAGCAAACTTCTGCCAAACTCCACTGCTGTTTTATTTCCGGTGAACAACTAAACATGTTTTTTCTAATTTTATCCATGAAGTATCTTAAAATGATTGATTCCAGCTACTTTCTCTATAGGGAACTTCGTGCACTGGCAAGCCTCTAAAACGATGGTTTACAAACAATGCCAAATGAACAAGGTTATGGGGAACGTTTCAGTAAAGCTGTATAGCAAGGTCCAAATTATCTTGGCCTAGTAGCACTGAAGCACCATCAACGAGTTAGAGCAATCATATGGTCTTTCATGAATTCAAAAGCTTTAGACCTAATGCTTGTCAACTGATTTAAGACATGATTCTTGTAACGTATACCAGCTGATGTTGTGCTATTTAGCTCAAAAAGTGGTTTAAAGAACACTGTCATAGGGTTTTTGCATTCCCTTTAGAACAGTTCTGATATAAACCAACCAAAGCATTTTTGTTTGAAATCTGAAGTGGCTTCATCCAAAAGCAGGGAAAATTTAGAAGTCTGACTTGATTAGGCCATTTATCAAGTCTGCGATTTTCATTTCATCAGAAATCATGATGAATTTATATTGGAGCAAGCAACATTTGAATGTAGGATTCGCCCCATATGTAAAAGATCCATTCATTGATTTTTGAAGATCAATTTCAGGTTTCAAACTCCAAAAAAATGGGCTCCTATTTAGTTTAGCTTAGTTTTAAGCTTGCTATATAAGGCCCGCCAGCGGAAAAATGCGCTCAGTTACCAATCTGCTGCTCTTTATGCATAGAAGCTACAGCTTTTTTCATTGTATATTTCGTAGCTTCAATTGAGTTATTTTTTCAGCTACAAGAATGAGCTACTGTAGACCCACGCGTTGTTTAAAAATATAATTTTTCCTAGAGAAGAGGATTGCTGGTTCTTGTTTTTATTTGTTTCCCATATAAGCGGTAACAGTATCCTAAAAACCCACTCATTTCGCTAAATCATTCTTAGGCCCTTCGTTTTCTCTTGCCACCTAGAGTAACTCACACTACGGCAAACGTGCCAACCTAGTTCTCTGTTCACCAATTTAACCATGGATTTTATTTAGCTTTAAATTCAACAATTTTGTTCTTCAGACCAACAAACTGTGCTCTGGTTCACCCCTATTAACAAAAATCATTATTTTCATTACTAACCCTTTAGCTTCGTCTGCAATCAGATCCCAAACCCACCAACCTGGATACTATTTTGACCGACGAGGAAGTCGAAGGGGATAGCATGGTAATCGCAATTATCACTACATTGATCCCGATTAGCGTCTCTCTTTTTTATCTTGATCAACAATTGAAGTTTGTAGTCAATGCTTCCGAACTTGCAGTTCTCATTATTCGCATAACCTTTTTAGTTTCTTAGGGTTAGGTTTAAAGAATTATCAACACAATTTTTCTGGTAGTTATAGTCAATTAGGAAACTAATTTAGCTGCATCCAGCACTAATAAGCATGAAACACGAACACAATCAACCGACCTGCACCTCAAAAACGAACTTAAGCGTGATGGGATGCGATTGCAACTTGTAACTTAAACGCGATAACACACCAAGGTCAAGTCAACTAGTTCAATCACACTTGTGATCACGTGGGGCGGGTGGCGCGGTGAAGGGAATGAGAGGGGAAAGGGGTAAGGGGGTGGGGTGGGGGTATTGCTTTGTTTATTGTAGAGGGCCGCAGCCGTGCATGCGCCGAACTAGGATGGACTCGCCCCCGTCACACTTCCCTCCTGCCCTGATTCCGTTGCAAGACTCATCACAGCACAGGCTTACAACTGCTTGTACGGGCGCTTACTATCTGCTTACGAGGTCACTCGGCAAATCAAAGCATCAGCATAATATTGATCCAACCTAAATTTTTTTTTAACTAAAACTTGTGTGACTCGTAGTTTTTAAAAGCGTTCCCCTTGCGGTTCCAGGCCACTCTATGGGAGGTAAGGGAACGCCGTTCCCATTGCCGTTCCCACTGAAATTATACCACTGGAACAACTGGCCCAACGTCGGCTACCAGCCGTTCCTTACACAAAATACCTCCTCCACCAGTAATTGCAAAGGTCATCCTTATGCGTACATGGTCGGGTTGAGGTAGGTGGTACAACCGGTTTTTTAGTCAGTAGCTCTGTAAAGGTACCTTTCCTAAAGACCACAAGAAAGCAAAATTTAAAATGGGTTTTTTAATAAAAATGTTATGTTCCTAATGAATTTTAAAAAAGGGGAAA
>NW_025787535.1:0-14557 GCF_021130785.1 Homalodisca vitripennis
TAACAATATTGGCACATCAATATAGACGTCAAAGTCTTGCTGATACCCAGAAATTTAACCAATAACATGTATTATATTAAATTTTCCATCATGGTAAAAAATTTCAAAGCATGCACATTTCACAGGCATAAATAACTGTTTTTAAAGCTGATGGTGAGCCCTCCAAGTCCCTAATATCTTTCATAATGTTAGACGTTGAAGCCAACTGAAGTCTCAGTTTTACTAAAAAGGCAAGGAAATCGTTTTACGTGTACTGAAAACCAGAAAATATGTATGTTAAATTCCAGTTATACTAACTAATATCCAAATCCAAGTGCCCACTTTCGAGAGTTTGTTTTTAACCGGTTGATGGTCTCCCTGAGGTCATGAAATAATCATAAACATTCAGTTGCTAATTGAAAGCATCGTTCCTCAAACTCCCTGGCTGCTCTACGAAGCGTGTTGCTGGGAAATATTAATCAATGAAGAATAGCCTTCAAACCTTCTGATATTGTGGATGGGTATGAAACGATGAGTCAAAATTTTAATTTTTGCATGACTGTGAATGTGTTTTATAACCGTATTTATAAGCCGCGATTTTTATAAAAAGCCTATTTTCCCAAATAACTGACTAAAAATTTATGAGACGTTTGCAATGGTATTTAATTTTCATATATTAAATAAAACAATGGTTGTTAATGTTATAAGAAATAAAATTGATGTGTATAATTACAATACCATGTGATAATCCCAAATGTTATGCTACAAAACATGTATGGCATTAGCATTCTCCGCTAAAATTGTTATTAAAGTTTAAAAGAAAGATAAAAAATATTAGCTTACTTAACCGGTATTACTACTAAGGTTAAGGTTGAAGAAAATGTTGAGTTTTATCAGATATAAATATGAGAATTGATTTGAAATACACAAGTTCTTATTATAAAAAATGTTAATGTAAAACCTATCAATCAAACAGTTCTTTAAAATTGTTCGAGTAAAGTTAAATATCTTCTAGAATGTTAATGAATATGAAAGTTCAGAAAGCTTTGAATCTTTTGAACACATGTTTACTTTAAATCCTGTAATATTTTTCAGATTGGAGTCATTAAATTCTAGTAGAGAGCTCGACCTGTCCAGAGTCCTGGAAGTAGAGGATGCAGAAAAGGAAACAGAGACACATCAACTTCTACAATGTTCCTACCAATCAGCATGGAGCCAACATTTTGAGGACTACTTAAAAAATTTTGTGTTCAGTTCCGCTCAACAGGTGTGACCCAAGTTATTAAATGATTTAAATAAAACAAATCAATTTAGATTTAAGATCAATGATGAAACATTGATTAAAAAATACATTATTAAACGTAAATCTGTAAATCTCTGTAAATCCAGAAAGGATGAATCTTGTTGTTACGATAAAATAACACTTTGAATAATTTGTATTTTAGTTTTTATGGTTTATTATCAATCGTCGTTTTTAGTTTTTAAGTAAACCTTTAATATTGGAAGAGTAGTATTGAGTGCTAATATTTATTTAAAATTTAAAACATACTGAGATATATTAATAGCCCATACAAGTGCTTCTTTGATACTAAGAGTAAATTTTTTGTAGCAAGTTCTTCTCTGGTTTCTCTTGGTATGTTGTTAGGTTTACCTAGAATTTTGAAAATTGAATTGGTTTGTAATTATGGTATCTGGTCTTTAAAAGGTCCCATAATTTTATTATACCATAATGTTTTGAAATAACCATGGGTACGGTAATTTATTTAAAAATAAATTTATATGAACAGGAATACATGCTAACCAGTTTTAAAATAACATTGGGTGGTGATTAATTAAGATTATTGGCAATTTTAATACAGTGCTACACGGATATGGTTATAACAGTACCACCCTAACTATGTTTGTTACATTTTTTTCTATACCATGAAGTAGTTATCGTTTGGTCTATACCTTCGTAATAATTTGACCACCGCGATCTTAAAAGCAAAGCCCGACCAAGAGGAGTCAACAAATAACAACCCAGTGTATAAAGAATATAAGCCTAATCACTTAAATTATCCTTGTCATTTTTAGTTTTGGTCTTTAGAGAAAGAGGCGCTTTAAGTTATAGATTAACGTAATATATTTTACAATATTTGCCGAAATATTTTAACAAGCAGTTACCTTAAAAGTTTATCTCTAAAAAACCTACATTAAAGTTATTGAAATCTGGTTGGTTAGAATACCAACGTGCTGTAATATGATTTAAAAAACTTTGTTTTGTTTAAAATTTTGTATATTTGTAATTAAGGCCAAGTTTAAATCAAATCTTTTGATATTTTAGTCATATATTATTTTGAGAAAAGAAAAATCCAATACTCATGTAGACCAAAACACTTATAAAAAAGTTGTAATTAATGACAAGCCGTTTAACCAATGTCATGTAAGTAATCAATTATTTTCACGTCTGAAACTATGTTTTAAAAATACTTGATCTTCTAAGTGGCATTTGAATATGTTAGTTGTTTCAATGGTAGATAGTGATAGGCAAAATCGATTGATATTCAATGTTGCAAGCATGTTGTTGGTAGTGTAGACCATGATGAGCCGGTAATATGCTGCAGTTTATGTATTCAGATAGATATCTCTCGATCATTGTCTTCCTCTATGGTGTCCCTCCAAACCTTAGTGCCTCACTGCTGTTTGGACGCCACCCGTGACCTCGGGGTCGCTACCGAGGTATCGACCCGCGTTAACTGTGACCTCGGTCTCCATGGAGAATCTTCAGTTTGTATAGCAAGACTCGAGTGCATTTAATTAAACTAAATTTGGTACACCTCTAAGATAGTATATGATTTTAAAATGTTAAAATTTTTATTTTCTTCTTCAACTACTACTGTGAAAAGAATTAGGTACAATATTTGTCATAGAGAGAATTTTTGTAAATATAATGAGTTCATTACATTAATAACTTATTATATTGTTAAAAACTTTATCTATTAGAATAAAATTGAATTACTAATAAAAACGTAATTACATAAAATCTGTTTTTTCCATTTTGATAGCTATATCTTGAAATTGAGTAAAATCAGCATTTTTAATTTCCATTTTTAAGAGATATAAACCTAGTTGTTCATATATTAACCAAATTTCCCTTACAAACTAAGTTAATCGGAACTCATCATTAGCTTACAATATTTTAACTGCTTTATACAAAAAGTTAAAAAATTGCAATTCCTGTTTAAATTACAATTAATTTTATGAGAGTAATTTAATGTTTGTTGATTTTGTAAACATTCAAGAAAATAAACTTCGTATAATTCCAAAACATGTAAGTTAGTTTTCAACAGATGCAGTTGGATGACTTATAAAAAATATATAGTACTTGTGTGTGTGAAACAAAAAAAACAAAAATAGAATACGTATACAGACTTATTATGAGACCAGTGCATTTTTATTGTGGATATGAAATTATAATTACACAATGCAATACGAGCGTTTTCCTCGTAAATGTAACAACATAACATTATCAAGTTTTATTTAGTCAAAAACCAAACGAGAAGAATATAAAACACAGTAAGACCCAAATATTGCTTTAATGTGATAATAATCATCCATGAACAGCATGGAATGAAAAAGTTTCCATTAAGCTTTGGTTTATTTTTTTGTAAATTTAATATTATCTTAATTTTTAGTTTTTTAGGTTAGTAGATGTAAATACCTGGGCCTACACACCTTTTTCCTAGTGACACCCTATGATATTTTCATCGTCTTCATTATCTGATGGAAAATTTAGTTTTTAATCTCTCCTTTACCTATTGTACTTAACCCACTTATATAATGAAAGAATGGAAATAATTTTTAACTGTTAACGTCCTATTTAAAAATAAAAATTTTTTTTATATACAACCCCTTAAAAAAACGGCAATTTTATATATATACTTTCCTGACATTTTCAACCCATCTTATAGACTTCAATTGATGAAGAATACAGAATATAATTATCAAGTTTTGGAGTATTGTAACCAGAAAATATGTTAAATAAACAATTTTATAAAATATACAAATTTTATGCTTTAATGTTTAACGAATGCCATTTTAAATATATTGCTTTTTAGGTATTGTTCAGGATAATTGTTATTTTTCCGGTCCTATGCGTAATAGCACAGGAAGTTTACAAACGCGTTTTTCATAACAGAGGAATGTCCACTAGTTGTTAATTTGATACGTTTATATCATATTTTTTAATATTTCGAAAAATATGAATCTGGTAATGTGTTTTCAAAATAATTTGATTTCCACATAGGAATGAAAATTAATCTAACAGTAATAGATTTTTTATAAATCTCTGGGATAAATAAGGTTTAATCAAAAATTTGTGTTACTGATGAGGTATATTTATTGTTTTTAGTTAATTCCATGTCTTACAACAAAAAGTACATAATCAATCTCTAAATAAAAGTTTATTTATTCCCCAATAAAGTGATATACAAGATTCGTTAGTGATGTATTCCTATATGTGCGAATTAGTAAAGACTATTTTATAAATAAAAAAAAAAAAAATTCTACTAAAAGTGACGTATCCTTAGTATTTTTTAAAACTAACAAATATTTATTACTTGAATACTGTGGGCATTCTATGTATAGTTTTTCAAAATAATAAACACTAACACAACAAACATAGCCTGATATTTCATTAAAGTTTTTAAAATAAATAAATAATAAACTGTTAGCCTACATGGCCGCAGGTGTTGATGTGTAAAAATTTGAATAATATTATTTACCAACGAAAACTACTAACTGAGAATAATAGTACAAAACCTGCAAAAAAATTTTGGCTAGAGTTGTGCCACTACTACCATAGAAGAAAATTGCAGTTCCCTTAGTGTGGTCGTGAAGATAAACGCTTGTGAACTTGTGTATTCCAATGAGACCATTCCATGGTTTCCATTCTGGACCATACCAAACGATTCTTAGATATAAAGTGCAAAAATGAACCTATCTTTATTTTTTTTTTTTTTTTTTTTTTTTTTTTTTTTTTTTTTTTTATTTTCGCTTTTTTTTTTCTTTTATTTTTTTTTTTTTTTGTTCTTTTTTCTTTTTTTTTTTTCTTTTTTTTTTTTTTTTTTCTTGTTTTTCTTTTTTTTTTTTTTTGTTTATTTTTTTTTTTTTCTTTTCTATTTTTTTTTTTTTTTTTTTTTTTTTTTTTATTTTTTTTTTTTTTTTGTCTTTTTTTTTTTTTTTTTTTTTTTTTTTTTTTTTTTTTTTTTTTTTTTTTTTTCTTTTTTTTTTTTTTTTTTTTTTTCTTTTTTTTTTTCTTTTTTTTTTTTTTTTTTTTTTTTTTTTTTTTATTTTTTTTTTTTTTTTTTTTTTCTTTTTTTTTTTTTTTTTTTTTTTTGTATCCCTACTTAGGGTACATTTTCCACTTAAAACTAACTGAAAAATTAAAGGACATAGAAATAAAGAATTTGCATTACTATGAGGAGGAACATCCAAATAAATATTAATAACTCTTATGACTTGTATGGATGACAGACATTTTAAGGGTATATTAGTTTAATTTTCTTCAATTTCCATCATGAGGACATTGGTTTTTACGTTTTTATCTGAAGATTGTGTGATAACAGTTTCATATAGCTTTCAATTATGGTGGGAAAGTACGAGGCTAATGGGATGAAGGTGAGGGCAAAGGAGTTTTGCTTTTGGCAGCACAAACTGAGAGCGCTTTTGATGGTTTCCACTGCCCTGGAATGTTTGTCTGCTGTGGACTTTGTGTAAAACCGCAAGCTTTACTGGCAATGATCCGGAGTTAGATTTATTAGTGTTGTGGAACAACGTGGTGAGCTAGTAGTTGCGTGTTAGAAAATAATAAGAATCTCGAAATTTCTCGTAGGCACACAATTCCTGTTTTTAAAGGTAATGAATTGAAATCATGTACGTGGACGCGTGGCAATTGATTTTCAACAATGTTGTAAATATGAATGCCATATTCCTACCCCAAATCGTGTGGTAAAGGGAGGTTGAGACAGCTACTTAACTTTCTATAAGATATAATACGATTTAAATATATTTTATATTTGCTTTTAAATATGGAAATCCATTGATTAAAAATATTTATTATTTGTAAGGGTAGGGGTTTGGGATAACAAAAACCGAGCTCGATATAACCCAATAAAAATCATGCCAATGAACAAAAATTAGTTTTTTAGGAATATCAGGTGTTTCAATCTAAAATAAAGAAAATCTATAAAAATTCGGAAAGTTTGAAAACAGAGTGTTATAAGCACTGTGTAATATAGCTTAAAAATATTCTCAAGAACTTATTTCATGATAAACGGGTTTCAGTGACAATATAACCCTATATTAAGTCAGCGTGAAGGAATCCTAAAAGTCGAAGTTTCCTTAGACTTTTTTTCAGTTAACAAACTCAATAATGTGTAATGGGGTTCTAATAGTCATTTTTATAAAGCGATGAAGTTGTGTTTTTATTAATGCCCCATCTCAAGAACATATACACGTGCACAGGTCTGGGAAAGAATATTTTTGTGTCAAACAAATGTGTAATTATCATATGGGCCATTGTAGTTTATTTCAGTCCTAAGGTACCCTTCAGCTGGCCATAGGTGAGATTGTCTAAAAAGCCTACTATTTAATAGTCCATAAACAAAACAACTAATAGTATGTACGTTATCAACAAGTCTATAAATTAGTAGCAATAGTTTAGATAGGTAACTTTTGTCCCGGTTGATATCTTTATTACACTGATGATCACACGGAGGATGCACTTGCTCCCATAATTAATAGTATGACTTCTGTATCACAATATTAATATTTTCTAAAAATTTTGATTCGTAAACCATTTTTTAATTTACTGTTGGTTAAAATATTCAATTATATGTTTCTTCGGGTGGGTTTCAAACTCAGCCCATCCGGAAGGCCTTAACAACCGCCCCGTCTGGAGTAACAATAAAATTCTGTAGTACTTATATAGTATAAATAACAGATTACCCTACATACTATGAAAGATAGGTCATTTTTTTTTTAATTTTGACGCGAAACATTCAGTTCAGTCTGTTATGTACATGTTTTAATAGTAGAAAAAATACGGCACCATAGCATGCCAAGGGTTAAAAATGATTAAAATTTATAATTTATTAATCCCCTAATAACGACTTTTGACGTGTTTTATAATGGATTTAAAATGGATTGAATAGTACTCTTATATTAGTAATTTTATCTTTTCAGAGTCCTAATTAAACATGAAATGAGTGTTTTAAAAATTTAGAAGCATTGCCAAATAGAACACTATCAATAATAGTTTTATTTAAATTTTTTAAATACGGAGTTTGGTCCCAAGCGTGAGGTTATTGGTTCAGGTTTGGCTTGTGCAACATATATTTTAAACTAATTTATTGATTTGTGTTACTAAATTAAATTTATTTGCAACATTAGGTTTTAATGCTGATATATACCCATAAAAAATAAGACGTGAAATATATTAATAGAATGTGAAAAAGTACCGGATATTTTAAATTTTCCAATTTATAAGGTGTTATATCTCTGTTGTTTAGGCGGTACATGTTATGGCATGTTGAAAAAAATTGATAAATTTTAAAAAAAAAATGTAATATAATAATTTCTTGTTTTTTTTAGGTTGCTTTCAGGAAAATGACCATTACTGATATTATGAACAATAACCTTTGAGATATATAGCAAAATGAAATGAAATGAAACGAGAAATATTTCTTTATTTATGAAATGGCTGAAATTAGGGGCCTCTTGGCGCCTTATACTTCTTACATTTAACCTCAGTATACATAACTAGAACAAAGAATACTGTTCATTTCTAAATAATAATAAAACTAAATATTGTATTGTAAACATTTTCAATATGAACAAAAAGTACAACTTTATTTAAGAATATAAAATAAAAAATGTACAACGATAAAAAGGTATATAAACATATTTATAATCACATACTCACACGCAAAATAATAACATGTACTTGTATATAATGCATATAAGAAACACAACTCAAACCACCTCACACATCTACACTCTACTCATGCCAGTTCGCAGACCGCAGCGAAGAGAGAGACCTATGCCGACCCCGCCCCAACCATCCGCCCCAGATAGTTGCTCTCTCAGCGACGCCACGAACCGAGGACGACTCTCCAAGGATGTTATACTACGAGGAAGGGAATTCCACAGACGACATGCCGTTACTTACAAAAGACTTGTCATATACAGCAGTTCTGTGCAACGGCATGCGGAGCACAGACGAACCAGAGCGAGTTCTATCCACACACACTTTGAGAGACAAATTGGAAATCGTTTAAGAAATAATTTGGAAAGCCAGAATTTAAATTTGAATGGACCAATGTTAAGATTTTTATTGATCTGAGGTCATTCAACTTCAAAATCTTTGAATTAATATAATAGGGTGTTATATGCTCATCTCTCCTGAGATCAAATGCATATCTCATACAATAATTTTGGGTTCTCTGGAGTTTTTCACCCAAAGCCACAGTCATGTCGTTCATCACACTGTTACAGTAAGAAAAGTGAGGCAGTATGAGTACTTTAACCAACAACAGTTTTATGTGAAGTGGCAAAAACCTCTGCAGTTTTTTCAGTGAATGCATTGATGCAAAAACTTTCTTACAGGTCTCTGTCACTGCATCAGTCCAGCTAAGAGTACAGTTTATTGTCAGCCTAAGTTCCTAACTTTATCGTAATAAGGTCAGTACAGTTCCATTCACAGTAACGTTACGTATAGATGTAAAATCGATCAAAGATCGAGAGCGGTAATGAGATATCACAATTGGTTTAGTTTTGTCGTGGTTTAGTTTAAGTCCGTGTTTACTAGTCCTGTCCAGTACATTTTTATGTCAGAGTTGATCATGGTAATGCCATCATCGATTTGGTGTATGTTAACATGGAGATATATCTGGAGGTCATCGGCATACATATGGGACTTGCAGTGTACCAGTACCGTGCTCAAGTCATTAACGTACAACACAAACAAGAGAGGACCAAGTATGGAACCCTGAGGAACACCACACTCAACACTCAGCCAGTCGGATGTTATGTCACCTACTTGTACACACTGCCTTCTGCCAGACAGATAAGACCTCATGCCATTGCAGGACATTTTCTGAAAAACCAATTATTCTCAATTTAGCCAATAGTAGTCTGTAGTTTACACAATCAAAAGCCTTTGAAAAATCAAAGAGTGTCAGTATTGTGCTTAGTTTTTGGTTCCATTGCGAATCGTATATCGTCAGTGACTTTCAGTAAAGCAGTTTCAGTACTATGTCCTGTTCGAAATCCGGATTGTAAATGATTTAGAACGTTATTACGTGTTAAATAATCATTAATCTGGCAGTGCACAATTTTTTCAAGGCCCTTGGATAGAGCAGGCAGAATACTAATTGGTCTGAATTCTTGGCAAGATGTTGGAACTGAGGTCTTGTTCAATGGGCGGACAATAGCAGACTTCCAAAGTGAAGGGAAAATACCCTGTCTAAGTGACATGTTTGAAAATGTATGTGATTATTGGGGAGGGTTGCAAAAAGAATGTTTTTATTAATTGAATTTTTATGCCGTCAGACCCTTCAGCATCTACTGCCAATACGGCGAATGGCTTTCAAAACGTCTGATTGTATTACAGGTTTGAAAGTAAATTTGTCATATTCGTGCCGATTGATAGGGCAGATTTAGAAGTTCTTTAGCATTAATCCGTAACTTGGTTTGTATTGACAGTCTGACAACATGAAACAAAAATAGTCATTAAGATCATTTAAGGGTAATTGGATCGGAGGAGAAGCGCGGTCTTTGCCCAAACCAAGTTTTCTAACATTGCGCCACAAATCGCTAGATGACTGTTTCTTTTCAAACAGTTTACGCGTGTATCTCAATCTGGAATTTCGTAGAAGTTGTTTAACTCTATTTCTAATATTGTCGATATTGAACTATTAAAACGGGGGTCACTAGCTCGACGAGCTCTCCTATACAGGGGAATCACGTTGAGCCATCAAGCTAAGAATTTCACACGTGATCCAAGGCACTGGGCGCCGCTTTGTTATGCGTTTGGTAACAACTGGTGCATGTTTATCGTATAGCCCCAGAATGGTGGTGTGTTAAAAGCTTCAACCATGTCATCGACAGATTGCAATGTCTGTAGATTCTGCCATGGGGTCGAATAAACATTCATACATAAAAGAGGCTTCGTCCATACTTTTAAAATCTCTGTATTTAATAAATTTTACTTTTGGCTTTGGAACTTTGACCTTGATAACACAGTACACAAGATCGTGACGTGAAACTGCTGGAATTGGAAGCTGCCCTAGATGCGTCACGTCAGAGGGGTCAGTAACAACTAGAAAGGTCCAGAAGAAGGGTGTCTGACTCGGCAGTTGTGATGTGTCGGGGCTAGTGGCAGTATAGTCATGTTAGTAGAGTCGAATATTGTTATCAGTTGCCTAGTATTATAATCTGTCTTTTTTAGTAAGTTTGTGTTAAAGTCGCCCATGATCAAGACTGACTGTAGCCAGGCAGGTGGTGTAAGAGAGCATTTTCAAAGTCTATCAGGATGACCTATTCTGGGAGGCCGATAGCACACACCGATCAATAGGACATCCGACACAGATAAACCAATTTCAATGAACATGAACTCAGGCCTGGCCGAGTATTCAGAGGGAGATGCGGACAAAAGCCTACACCTCAGACCCTCTCTGACATAAACCGCAACACCGCCACCAATCTTTAGAATTCTGTCATTTCTTAGCAGCACATAGCCAGAGAGGGCCACCTCACTTGACAAAACACTCGGCTTTAAGCCATGATTCTGATACGCCAATAATGTCAAATGTTTGAGGCCGAAAAATTTCTCTGATTTCGTCTATATGTCCAGGCAGTAATTGAGCGTTAATATGAGCAGCTTTAAAAAGTTTGTGATAAGGAGACAATGTTGAGGACAGGAGTTGAGCTGTGGAGATCACGTTTAAAGGAAGGGAAGAGAGTGCCGGCCCAGGACCGCGGTCGTCACTGCACGAACCCGCTAAAATGGATCCGCTGGTAGCATCGGCGGGACACGGCCGACCAGGCAACCGCACACAAGCTGAACCGGGCAGGAGCTCCTGTACACGCACACACTCCAACACTTACATTCATACAACATATAATAAAAAACAGATTCTAGAAATAGATATATACATAAGAAAAAACAAACAATTTTTTTATAACTAACGATCATAACAATGATGATCTATAGCACTTTTAAGCTCTAAGCTCATTAGTGTAGAAGAAAGAAAATTATATTTAAAATTTCCAGGGGTTCAGAACATTATATAAATTAGATCAATTAGGTCAGTAAGTAATTGCAATTTAAATCAATGCAATATAAGTAAGTAGTAAAAATAAATTTAGAAATATAATGTAAGTATAAATAAACAGTAAAATTAGTACTAGCTATAACTTGTTATATAATTTAAAGAAATAAAATAAATAAAAAATAATAAGAAAAATCAAAAATTTTCATCAATACCACATTACACTGACAAAAATATTACATTAAATTATAAACGCATTGTTAAAAATTTAAATCCACTCATAGAAATAGCAACTCAAGTTTATACGTCAGTAATTAATAATTTATACATCCGAAACAAGATAGTATATAATTGAAACTTATCAATCTTAAAAAAAATAAAAAAATAAATGAAACAAACAATAAAATTTTAAATCAAATATAAAATATATGTGAGTTTTTTGTATGGAGCTTCTAAGCTGAAGGAATATCATCCACAGACGTGGCAACTCTCTTTTGTCCATCCTTGTCAACCCAGAAAACCCTGCCATCAAGAGTCCAGACACTCCTAGGCCCAAATTTTTCAGTGGCCCTCTTGAGCGTCTCCGTTCCTGGCAGCAGTGAGGTCCTCCCGTATTGTTATTCTTGTTTCCTTTGAGTTTTTTCTTGTTCGAGTACACCTCCCTCCGCTGTCTGTAGCTGGTGAATTTTACTAAGATGGGACGCGGTTTCTTTTCTGCTTCGGCGCCTAAGTGTTGTACACGGCCAACCCTATGGGGAACGGCAAATGTTCTGAAGTTCAATTTTGACCCCCAGCTTCTCACTGAAGACATTCCAGAGCCAAAGCGTCCGTATCTTCCCCCGGGAGGACTCAGGTACACCGAAGAGCCGGAGGCTGTTACGCCGCTGTTACTGAGCAAGATCATCTGACGCTCGCTGCCTCTGTAGCGCTTCAATCTTCAATCTGCTCACCTCGGACATTAGTTGGTCGATGCGATTGTTAGCAGCGGTCAGCGCAGTTGTCAGGTTAGCGATGACGATCTCGGAGACTCTAGCCGAGATGTCAGCAACAAGTCGCTGGGATGAGATGGCTTTGTTTACTGCCAGCTCTATTGCCACAGTAACCTGGGGCGAGATCTCATTGCCGATTACCGGTATCAGATAAGGTACGCTTGAGCTCCTTATCAGAGTTGGCTCCTTATCTGTTGACCTTGAGCGGGGTCACTGCAGGTGATGCAACAGGGGATCGACTCATTGGCATAATTACACTGATAATGATAATTTCAGGTTGAAAAATAAAAAAGGTGATAAAACTGTTCTTACCCTCGTGTCCAAAAGGTACTTGAGCCACACTGTGCACAGTATTCACAAAAAACCATATAATAAAAACCCACTGGGAATTATGATAAAACACAGGAGCGATAGAGCCACGTGCACTCTTATCTGTCCATCAGCCCATCCTAAGCAAAGAGACTAAGCAAAAATTCTAATCGATAGAATTCACGAATTTAAAAAGTATTTTACTAATTAATGGCTGTATTTTCAATTTGTTAATTTAGAAATCACTATTTGTAACTAATAAGTACTTCATTTTTTATTCAAGGAGAAACAACTTTTATTTGATACCTGAATCAAAATATTTAAAAAATCATAGAATATCTTTTAAAGGAAGTCTAAGAATCATGTCCGTACGCTTTCCAGATATTAAAATAACAATTTTTACATTGTTCCTTTCATACTTGTTGACTTGCCGAACATAATGGTTGAGACATATTTACCGTATATTATTGTTTGCGTTTAATAAAAAAAGAAGAATGCTAATAAGAAATATCAAAAGAATGTAATTTAAACATTTGCAGGTATGATAAAATGTATGTTGTACTCTAGCGGCAAACATAGGGACCATAACCACAACCAGTAAACACCACCATACACATTGAGGACATTACAAGATCAAAGATGAATGTACTCATATAGGGGCTTGGGCTTGAGGGTTGTGCTACTGAAAGACCTGTTATGGCGCCTTTGTTGTTCGGCGGGTAGGTATTCATTAATAGTGGGGTTTGCAGTTAGTAGACTTTGCTCTCTCTCTCGCTCGCTCTCTCTCTCTCTCTTCTCCCTCTCTCTCTCTCTCTCTCTCTCTCTCTCTCTCTCTCTCTCCCCGTCCCTCCCTCTCTCATTCTCTCTCTCTCTCTTCATCTCTCCTCTCTCTCTCTCTCTCTCTCTCTCCGTATATGTTTAAACATATTTAATTTTAAACCCCCGGTTGTTACAATATCAGGACCAATGTTAGTTAACGTTTCAGTAGTAAATCACATGGAATGATTATTATGCACTTCCTTTAAACTCGCTCTGTATATAACTGTAAGTTCATAACTATAAACTTAAAGTCTATGGGTTCTGGTTTGGTTACGACATATAAAGCGGGGAAATATAGTTAAAACAGACAGCAATGAAATTGGACCCAACCCCTCAAGTAATAAGCTTCGCTAATATCAGTCAATTACCATAAACTTTTGTGGAGTATACTTTCCGTTCAAACCACAATGCAAAAGTTTAAAAAAATTTTTTTTTTTAATATGTGTTCACTGACAAACTTTCATTTGATAGGCAAGTGTCATTTTAGTAGTCAATATGAAATTGTTAATATGAAGGGTGTTGCAAAAGTTGACAGTAATCGCTCAGAAATATATGTTCTGTTTTGTATTTATAGATATTCAAGAATCCTACTTTTCTCTGAATTTTCAGTGTAGGACATGAAATACTTACAGCTAATAATTGCATACACGTATTGTGACGAAGGGGCCCCACAAATATCCCTTCGTCTGAACATTTCAGGGAATTCTCCCTCAAAAAAGCGATGGTATGGAGAGGGGAGTAGACTGAATGAACAGTGGACAGTAGGGCAGACGGGCCGAGAGCGGTGACGGGACGAGACGGAGGTGACGACAACGACACCAGGAGGCGGCACGGCGGGACACCAACGGCCCTGGAGTGGATAGCGATGCCGGTCAGCCGGGAGTAACTTCATTATAAAGATTACGTGTTCAAAAGATTATAAAGTTATGTTTTTGTTAGGAAAGTTACGGATTGGGCATCGTACAACTAAATAAATGGGTAAGTGAAAAGTAAACATTTATATATTCTTTTATTTAGTATCCCTTGCTACCACCCCCCCCCGCGACACTGAGGGGTGCGTGACAATATTTGTAACCATTTTAGTTTTCTAACTCAATACTACTTCTAAAACCTACCTTCTTTAAGGATTGCTTACAACAAAATCTACAA
>NW_025787536.1:0-15185 GCF_021130785.1 Homalodisca vitripennis
CCATTAAGTTAAATTTTTTTTATTACAACACTTTTTTGACTTGGGGTAAATGACATCACATGACATTTAGAGACATTAAATCTCAATTTATTAAAGAACGCTCCAGTTTATTAACATTATCTAGGTCAGATTGTAAGTTTTCCCGTGTCATTTACTTAGGATATATGATAAAAAAGGTTCAAAACGCGTCCGCAAATAAACAGAGCATTTACAGATTTTACAAAGTCACACAGATCAATTGATCATTTTTGTAAATTAAACATGGGCCACCAACCTAGAATTTTGACCCCTAGTGGTACCCCAGGATTGTACTAATGAAAAGTGGAAGACAAAACCTTGACTTGGCCTACTGGTCTACTCAATTAATGACATTGTTAATATGGGGTTTTTTTTATTAAATTAATGCTGAAAGAAAAAATTGTTCCAATTGTTCTTAACTGTCCAAGTGGTTCCAATTAAATTTCACTTAAGCGGTCTCAAATCTTGTAAATGCACTCTTTTCAAAATTTTTAAGATCCATGGTGGTGCTTGTATTTATAAAAACTGTTCTCTGAGATAATAAACCCAATCTTGTATGGTCCCGTCAAATTTCCTATCCAATTTTATTTTCTGTGTCCAGGTATTTTAACAAAACAAGTTCATCATTCCATTTTAAACTTTCGTGGGGTTTCTATTTAGAGGGCCTTTACTTCGAATTTTTAAAAAAACTGTTTATTTAAATTTTCCAACGCCCTCCGCATATTTTTTGACATTTTTTCCTCTTGGCACTAAATTTTCACAAAAATTGATTCAAGTTTAGAATCCAACTCATTGTTAGGTTTTAAATTAAACATTAAAGAATATGCGCTTATACCCAGTACTGTCATTCACACACGAGTTTTATTAACTGCTTGTTGAATTTTTACTTAAATCAGAGTCCCAAGTTCCTTTTGCAATCAATATACAAGCAATACAAAATTGAATTTTAAGTTTCCTAAATATCTTTCAGATTTGTTACCTCTGGAGGTTTTGTAACGGGATTGTAGTGATTAATTTCACACCCCATTTGAAAGGATTTTGCCCTTAACTCCCCACGCTGGTGAAGTAAGTAGCGTTTGTCCCGCTCCACAATAATTTCCGGCAAACCAAAGTTTTTAAAAATATTACATCTCTAAAGCTTGCAACAATCCATCCCCTGAATTTACTTTTCTTGAGAGGTACGATCCAAATTGTACTTTGTGAAGTCGTCCACCATGATTAAGATGTATTCATTCTGTCTTGAAGATCTAGGTAAAGAGGTCCAAATACATCCATGTAGATTTTCTTGTAGTGGACGTGTCGAAATGTTTAACATGCAGTTTCACCACAGTCCCCTCCATTTAGTAGGTTTACTGCTTTTCTTCCCCGGTTTCCTTTCCCACCAAAAGGCCGGACTGGAGTACTCACTTTAGCTTGGCTCGATAACATCATGTTCTTGTAGATACACCGATGATTTTCCTTCATTCCTCACCATCTTCCAGAGGGTAAAAAACAAGTGGATTTTCTTTAATATTGATGTATTTTCAGTTTATTAATTTTAAAGGCCGCAGTTTGACTATATAGCCGATCAGTTCCATTAAATTGGATCTTGTACTCAAAATCAAGAGTTTTCCCCAGACGTTCAAAGAAAACTTCAGGAAACTTCTTCAATGAATTTCTAAAACTTGCTGAGTAGCTTCGGAACTCCCCTATCTAAATAATTATGATTTAATATTTAAACACATTAGAACTAGTATTTTGAATTAAATGCACTGACTTATTCAAGTTTAAAAATCGAATGTCTACACACATTGTTTTTTAAATCAAATAACAACCCAGTTTGATTTAATGAAGTTAGCCCCTAAAATTCCACATTGGAATAAGTTATTAATTAATAACTAGATTAACCATCCAGGATAAGTTGTCAATTTTAATTTTTAAAGATTTACTTATCCAAGTACATTTAATTTTTAGTTTTCCAGCACTAAACACATTGTACCTTAGATTCCTAACAATCTTATTAACTAAATTCGCTTCCCTTAAATCAATTATAAACTTTCGCAACTGATTAAACTTAATGTACTTCCTGTGTCCCTAACAAAAATTTCACATTAACTTTGTTTTCCTATATTTACAAGTACTCTTGGCAAAGGTACTTTGGCTTTCCACAATGGCGTATCCTGCCACATGTGGTTAATATGTCCGGATTTTTGTTGTTGACTATATTAAAATCTTTGTTGAGTGTCCCAGTTTTACGGAAGGGTTAGAATCTAAGCTTACCTTTTTCTAACCCATCCCCTTTTACAAGTTTTTTGGAATATTGGAGAAACGGGGTGTCCCTTTCAACAGGACAATTTATGTTTTATTACTAACCGCATTAGTTCATGCCAAATATATAAATTTATTAACTACTTATATAAAAATTAATATTAAACAAATTAAAATAAAAAAAAAAAAATTAAATTTAATAATATTTAATAAGAATATTAATAAACAATATAATTTTAAAAAAGAGATTAAATAGAACAAACAACACCATCAAAACAGTCACTCGACACAACCCCCCAACCCTAAATTCTACACTACCCCAAACCAAAACCATTCCACATAACGCCCCACTCACCAACCCCAACCCCCCGCCCCCAAAACACAACCCCCCAACCCCCCACGACCCCAACCAAAAACCACACCATCCTCATCCCCACAACCGAAGCCACCACCCACGCCCAAGACCCCCCCCCCCCCCACAAACCCACCCAAACCAACACCCAACAGCCACCTAACGCCCCCGCAGCAACCAACACCCCAACTCAACAACCCAAACCCCAACACTCAACCCAAACACTACGCCAACCACCCCGCAAACCTCGGAACCAACCCCCCCAACCACAACCAAAACCCCCCTCAAGCCACCCCAACCAACCACCTCCAACCAACCCCAAACCAACCCCCCCCCACACCAAGTTCCCCAACACACAACCCCAGACCAACCCGGAAACCCATACCACCAACCCACACAACCTCCCCCATCCAAACCCACACCCCCACCAACCTACACCCACAACCCCCGAAACAAACCCAAACCCAAAACCCCAACAACCCCCGCCCCAACCTCCAAACCAACACCCCCACACCCAACCATACCCCCACCCCCCACCCCAACCCCCCCCCACACCAACCCAACAAACCCAACCCCCGCAAGCCCCACACCCGAACACACAACAACCCCGACCACCCCCGCCAACCCGACCTCCAAAACCACACACAACAACCACCCCCCCAAGCCCTCAACCCCTCAACCTCAAATGCCGTCCAACCCCCGAAAATCCAAGCCAAACCATCCACCCCCATGCACACCTCGAAGACACACCAACCAAATCACTACCAAACCCCCAGACAACACCACCCCCCCACTTCAGATTCCGCCAACCCCAACACCCAAAAACCCGCCCCAAAACAAACCCCCAAAACCCCACCAACCCCATAACTGCGTCCCCCAACCCCAACCCAATACCCACGCAACCTACATCACCAAACAACTCTCCCCCACACCCGCCCCCCACCCCCACCCCCAATGCACCCGCCGCATCAAAACCCCAACCCAACCAACCCCCCGCAAACCACCACCGCAACCCACCAAACCAACCCATCCCCCCCAAACACAATACACCACACCAACAACCAAACAACAACCTAACCCATAAACCAAAACTAAATCCACCTAACCCTAGCCCCAAACAAACCAACCCACCCCATCAACCACAGACCAACACCAACAACTCCAACCAAAAACAACAAACCCCCTCATACCAACACCCAACACCAAACCCAAACCAAACCCCAACCCACTAACCCCCTGCCGAAACACCACTTAACCCCAACCCACACACCTCACGCAACCTTAAGCGAATCTTAACCCACAACCACGAACCCCCCCCACCCACCCCCCCCAACACCCGCCCCGCATTCATCCCCCTAACACCCTACCAACCGTCCTTACACAAAACAACCAAACCCACCAACCCCTTGAAAGTTCACGCCACCAATGCCCTGAGCAACCCCGTAATATTAAATATTATTAGTAATATCGGCCCACCAAACCCGTAATTGAGGAGCCTATGTTGAGACACCAACCACTCCTCAACTTATCCGCATCCCCACTCAATAATTATGGCAACCTTATGCCGCATACCATCCCCCACATATGCCACCTAAGATTTCCCATAAATTCTCATTTTAAAGCTGGTTGACTGGGTTTAAACCAGATATTACAACTAATATCTACTTAATTCCCACTCAGCCATTGAACTCGAGTGCAAATATACTAACCCAATCCTTAACAATCCAGTATATAAACCACTCAGGCTTTCATTAAATTTTTGGGTGGCGATAGATTTTTTTCAAATTTTAATTTCTCGCGATAACAAAGGGGCCTAAAGGTAGTTAGAAACCACACTTTATCAAGAACCCCACTGGCACGGCTTGACCCAATCCGCATCCAAACCGATATATCCACTAATGGACCTTGGCCCAAATCATACCTCGCAAATTTCCAAGATATCATGAACATAACAAATTGAAATACGAATTAATTTAAATATTATTAACAACTATATTAAAACTCCAATAGTTCATTTACTTATAACCCGTCCGTTACCTTAGAACATTCTAAGATACCTTTCAAGTGGGTTAGGTAACTTATTATATACAATTGAACGATTCCACAGGTACGAAAACATCATTACAACATATTATTAACGGGAATTGTGCCTTTCGTAATATTTACCATGTGCTACCCCTTTCATTATTCCGTCTCCAGGTTAGATTCTGATAGCCGGCGTTCTATTTTCGCTACATAATTGTTCATTTCCAAATCTACTGATTATCAGCAATGACTACTTCCCTTGAGGCTACGAAACCCTGCTGACATTCTATCAATCTCTTTGATCAAGTTAACCGTTAATTTGAATAGACCTTTCAGGTTGTGTCATTTCGCATTATCCAATGAGCAAAATTAACCCTGGCACCCGCAAATTTTCCAAATTATTAGAACCCTTTATTGCCTTTTCCACTCGAACAACTAACCACTTCATACAAAGCAGCACACTGTTTAAAATTCTCATTTGCCAACTTACTTTAACTAGACAAATTATAGCTTATTGCCAATAATGTTTGAGACCTACTACCTGTCACTCAATAACTTTCTAAGTTTATATACAGTGCTATCAGTAATTGTTTCCACACCACGGAACCACAGTTTTAATAAAATTAATTCGTCCATACTTAAAAAGTCCACTTTGAAGAGTCCATTTTAGGTTAAATAATTTTTAACTTAACTATCACAACTTAACTAGAACAACACAAAGTTCTTGCCAAAGTATTCTAACAAAGTTTTATAACAGTGTTGTATAAGTTTATTAAAAAATCACTGGAAACCTTACAAGCAGAGTTTGGCGCAGTCAATATTTAAAAAAAACGACTTGGATTGGTTAGAAATTAATATTCCCAGAGTATTAATATATAAAATCATCAATAATACATCCAAGACGATATAAAAAATTTTTTTGATTCGTAAAGATCCTATGTGAATATTAAGTACTATTTATTACTAAAATTGTTAACTATTAAATATTATCTGGTTTGTCTAAAAATAAAATCACTGTTCTAAATAAAAACAAATGGATTATATATTTTAACTGCAAATTAATAAGTTTCAACGATTCATAAGTTTTTATCACTGACCACTCTATTTTACACAAAGAAATGACAAACCTTTTAGTAAAATTTAAAAATTCCTTTTGTCAAGAAATAAAAATATTAATCAAATTATCAAACTAAAAATCAGGAGCTCACTCTCTTCCAAAATAAAATGATAAAGTTTTTAAAATAAAATGAAATACCACTTGGAAATAATAAAATAATAATGTACACTTCCTAAAGTTCACTGAAAAATACAAAATAAAATTTCAACTTTCTCTTTACAAACACTATTTGAACCTTAACTTTCAATGTCTCTGCCAGTCAGATTACTACTCTCTCTCTAACAAATATAAAGAAGTTACAATTATTTTCAATTCATAATTCACAATAAAACAGTTCCAGTTTTAAATATTAATAAATTAACTACTTTTTCAAAATTCAATTAAAGTTATTAACAGAAGTGCAATTTTTAATTCACTTCTCTTGCAAGCAATGAACCAAATGTAACTTGTATGATTCTATTTATCTCTATCTTGTTCATTACGAGAATAAGGTTATTCAGAATTTGCTCTGTAGTTTTTCTACGAATTTAAATTTTTTTCCTATAAAAAAAAAAGACAACAAAATTAATTTTAATATCAGATCAAGATGAATATTTCAATAAAACGTACAATAAATTGGTGCTTACCTCAAATTCACTCGCGGAAAAAATGTAAAGAAATACGGCGCACTGCAATTAACATTACTCACAGAAAATAACCAAAAAGATTGCAGAAAATTATGAGCGGGGCGCTTAAATACTTCCCTTTTCCATCAACTATGCAGGACGTCCGGGTGGTGCTCCTCTCATTTGGTCCAGCTGTATCAAAACCAGTAGAACAATGCTCACAATAAGAGAAGTTCTAATCAAATTCAAGGCAGTCCAACCTGCCTTCCTAACAATTTAAAAACTACCAGTACGGAACTTGCCAAAGGATTACATGTTCGATTTTACCCTGACATTTCACAATCTAATCTATCTAAATTAAGTCCCAATATTTTCGATCGCCAAAATTTTTATTTAATTTAAGTTTCAATTAAAAAAATAAATCAATGTAACTTTAAAAACTCAACACTGCGCCCAGGACCTGTCTCCTCCGACTCAGTAACTCTCCAGCCCAAACTTTTCTAACAAACTCAGTGTATGGCACTAAAATATGTATTAATATATTAAAGCATTTATAAATATAGATATCTCAAAAATCCTTTTTGAAACTTGTTCAATCAGTGTCTCTGAAATTAAATGCATCGGATTCCATACAATGACGGGCGTTCTCCCAATCAAGGTCTTGAACTGACTAAAGATTGTGTATAATGTGATTAAAAAGACCTGATGTTTTTAGAATGGACCCCCCCTGTCTTATTTATAAACCCCAACATACGACTAAGCATGATCTGATCACAATTTTCTATGTGACTGGAAAATGTTAAATCACTACTAATTACAACACTCTAACTCCAGTTGTTGAATCAACTCTTGCCAATTACTTTCGCCATTTTAAAAGTATAATTTTTTATAATACACTTTTTTATTGACTTGGGTAAAATGACATCACATGACATTTTAGAGCCATAAAATCACAATTTATTAAGAAACGCCTCCAGTTATTAACATTATCTAGGTCAGATTGTAAGTTTTCCCGTGTCATTTACTTAGGATATATGATAAAAAAGTTTCAAATCGTCCCGCGCAAATATCAGAGCATTGTACAGATTTTACAAAGTCAACACAGATCATTGATCATTATTGTAAATAAAACATGGGCCCAAAATTTGACCCCTAGTGGTAACCCCCAGAATTGTACTAGAAAAGTGGAAGACAAAACCTTGAACTTGGCCTATGGTTACTCAATTATTGACATTTTTAATATGGGGTTTTTATTAAATTTATGCCTGAAAGAAAAAAATGTCCAATTGGTTCTTAACTGTCCAAGGTGTTTCCAATTAAATTTCAATAACCAAGCGGTCCTCAAATCTTGTAAATGCACTCTTTTCAAAATTTTTAAGTCCTTGGTGTGCTTGTATTATATAACTGTTTCTCTGAGATAATAAATCCCAATCTTGTATGGTCCGTCAAATTTCCTATCCAATTTATTTCTGTGTCCCAGGTATTTTTAACAAAACACTTTTCATCATTAATTTTAAAAACTTTCGGTGGTTTTCTATTATATGGCCTTAACTTCGAATTTTTAATAAACGTTTATTTTCATTTTCCAACGCCTCCGAATATTTTTGACTTTTTTCCTTTGGCAATAAATTTTCAAAAAATAGATTCAAGTTTATAATCCAACTCCATAGTGAGGTTTTAAATTAAACATTAAAGAATATGCGCTTATACCCAGTACTGTCAATTTCACACACTGAGTTAACTGCTTGTTGAATTTTTACTTAAATCAGAGTCCCCAGTCTCCTTTTGAGCAATCAAATATACAAGCAAGGTCAAAATTGATTTTAAGTTTCTTCAAATATCTTTCAGATTTGTTACCCTGGAGGTTTGGACGGGATTGTAAGTGATTAAATTTCACACCCCATTTTGAAAGGGATTTGCCCTTTAAAACTCCCTCCGCTGGTGAAGTAAGTAGCCGTTGTCCGCTCACAATAAAATTTTTCCGGCAAACCAAAGTTTTTAAAATATTACTCTCTAAAGCTTGCAACACCATCCTGAATGTACTTTCTTGAGAGGTACGATCCAAATGGTACTTTGTGAAGTCGTGTCCACCATGATTAAGATGTATTCATTCTGGTCCTTGAAGATCTAGTAGAGGTCCAAATACATCCATGTAGATTTTCGTGTAGTGGACGTGGTCGAAATGGTTTACATGCAGTTTCCCACAGTCCCCTCCCATTTAGTAGGTTTTACTGCTGTGTCTTTTCCCGGTTCCATTCCCCACCCAAAAAAGGCCGGACTGGAGTACTCTCTTAGGCTTGGCGTCGATAACATCAATGTTCCTTGTAGCTCACCGAAGATTTCCTTCATTCTCACGCATCTATCAGGAGGGTTAAGTGGATAAGGCCGCAGTTTGACTATACCATCATCTCTTTAGTTGGATCTTTGTACTCAAAATCAAGAGTTTTCCTCCCCAGACCGTTCAAAGAAAACTTCAGGAAAGCCTTCTTCAATGATTTCTAAAAACTTGCTGTGTAGCTTCGGAACTCTCCCTATCTTCTAATTCGTGATTTATATTTAACAACATTAGAACTAGAATTTTTGAATTAAATGCACTGACTTATTCAAGTTAAAATCGAATCTACACAACATTGTTTTTTAAATCAATTAACAACCCAGTTTGATTTTAATGAAGTTCAGCCCCTAAAATTCCACATTTGTGATAAGTTATTAATTAATACTAGATAAACCTTCCAGGATAAGTTGTCAATTTTAATTTTTAAAGATTTTACTTCTCCTAGTACATTTAATTTTTAGTTTCCAGCACTAACACATTGTACCTTAGATTCTAAACAATTTGTTAACTAAATTCGCTTTCACTTAATACTTTATAAACTTTTCGCACTTGATTAAACTTAATGTACTTCCAGATCTAACAAAAATTTCACATTAACGTTTGTTTCCTTTATTTACAAGTACACTTGGCAAGGTACTTTTGGCTTTCCCCACATGGCGTTTTCCTGCCAACATGTGGTTTTAATATGTACGGATTTTTGTTGTTGACTAAATTTAAAATCTTTTTGAGTGTCCAGTTTAACGGAAGGGTTTAGAATCTAAGCTACCATTTTTCTAAGCCCTCCCCTTTTTACAAGTTTTTCAGGAATATTTGAGAAACGGGGTGTCCTTTCAACAGGCAATTTATGTTTGATTTACTTAACCTCATCTAACAGTGCCAAGTTCTACATTCGCTAGCGTAATGACCTATTTACTTCCAATTTAAAACATACAGCGTGATTGTTATCGCATAATTGAATGTGATTAGTTTATAGGCCTACTTTTCCCGGTTTGAGGTGGCCTATGTTGAAACCAACCTCAACTTATCCGCATACTCAATATTTTGGCACCTTATAGCAGATTTCATCCAACTCTTTGAGCAAAACTAGGAATTATCCATAAATATCATTTTAATTTCGGGTGTCTGGGTTTAAACCTGTTTTAATAATATCTACTACTTCCCTCCTCTGACATTTGATGTGGCTAATATACTAACCCATTCCTTAACCATCCAGTATAAAACCACTCAGGCCTTTTTCCATTAAATTTTTTGGGGGCGATAGATTTTTTTCCAAATTTTAATTTCTCGCGATAACAAAAGGGGCATAAAAAGGGTAGTTAAAAAATTTTCATGAACAACACTGACGGATTGTACCATTTCGCTTCCAAAAGTTTTTCCAATAATGGACCTTGCAATAAGACTCGCAAATTTCCAAAGATATCTTGATCAGAACATTTTGTTTTTCGGTTTTTTAATTTTTTTTTAAACAACTTTTAAAAACTCCAATAGTTCATTTACTTTTAACCCCGTTCCGTTACCTTGAACACTTCTAAGATACCTTACAAGTGGGGTTAGGTAACTTATTATATACAATTGAACGATTCTCAGGTACGAAAACATCATTACACATATTAAACGGGAAAATTTGGTCCTTTTCGTAATATTTTCAAGTGCTACCAACTTTCATTTTCCGGTCTATCCAGGATAGATTCTGAATAGCCGGCGGTCTATTTCGCTTACATAATTGTTCATCAACCAATTCTACTGATTTTCAATGACTCTTCCTGAGCTACTAAACCTCTGACCCATTCTATCAATCTCTTTGATCAAGTGTATCCGTTAATATTGAATAGACCTTTCAGGTTGGGGCGCATCTATTGGGGGGGGGGGGACTCGCCTTATCCAATGAGCAAATTTAACCTGGCACCTGCAAAATTTCCAAATTATTAGAACCCTATTAATTGCCTTTTTTCCACTCGACGAACTAACAACCTTTCATACATAGCTAGCACACTGTTTTATATTCTCATTCCACTACTTTTAAACTAGAACAAATTTTAGCTATGCCAATAATAGTTGATACCCTACTAAAATAAAAAAATAAAAAAACTTCTCAATAACTTTCTAAAGTTTTATATACAGTGCTATCAGTAATTGTTTCCACAGCCACGGAACCACAGTTTAAAAATTAATTCGTCCTTTACTTAAAAAAATCCACTTTGAGAGTTCCATTTTAGGTTAAATAAATTTACTGTAACTATCACAACTTAACTAGACAACAACAAGTTCTTGCAAAGTTTTCTAACAAAGTTTAATAACAAGTTTTGTATAAGTTTATTAAAAATTCACTGGATAACCTTACAAGCAGAGTGGCGCAGTCCAATAATAAACGACTTGATTGTTGAAATTAATATTTCCAGAGTATTAATATTAGTAAATCATCAATAATACATCCAAGACGATATAAAATATTTTTTTGATTCGTATAGATCCTAGTGAATATTAAGTACTATGTATTACTAAAATTGAGTTAACTATTAAATATTATCTGGTTTGTCTAAAATGAAAAATCACAGTATCTAAAATAAAACAATGGATTTATTTTTAACTGCAAATTAATAAGTTCAACGTTTCAGAAGTATTTTATCACTCGATTATCCCACAAAGAATTGACAAACCATTTTATAAATATAAAAATTCCTTTTGGCAAGAAAAAAATAAATAATCAAATTATCAAACTAAAAATCAGAGCTCTCTTCTAAAATAAAATTATAAAGTTTTAAAAATAAAATGAAATACCACTTGGAAATACTAACAAAAGAAAAAATGTTCACTTCTAAGATCACTGAAAATAACAAAATAAAATTTCAACTTCTCTTTTCCACTATTTGAACCTTAACTTTCAAGTTCTCTGCCATTCAGATTACAACTCACTCTCTAACAATTAAAAAATTCAATTATTTTCAATTAATAAATTCACAAAAACACAGTTCCGTTAAATATAAATAAATTACTACTTTTTTCAAAATTTCAATTTAAGTTATTGAACAAAGTTCCAATTTTTAATTCACTTCTTCTTTTGCCAAGCTGAACCAAAATGTATAACTTGTATGATTCTATTATGCTCTATTGTTCTTCGAGAATAAGTTATTCAGATGCTCTTAGGTTTCTGACGAATTTAATTTTTCCCTATAAAAATAGACAACAAAATTAATTTTTAATATCAGATCAAGATGACTATTTTCAATAAAACGTACAATAACTATTGGTGCTTACCTCAAATTCACTCGCGGAAAAAAATGTAAGAAATACCGGCGCACTGCAATTAACTTTAACTCACGAAAATTAACCAAAAGAATTGTCGAAAATTATGAGCGGGCGCCTTAAAATACTTCCACTTGTCCAATCAACTATGCAGGACGTCCGTGGTGCTCTCACTCATTGTCCACTGTATAAAACCAGTAGAACAATGCTCACAATAAGAGAAGTTCTAATCAATTCAAGGCCAGTCAACCTGCCCTTCCTATCAATTTAAGTTAGCTACCAGTACTAACTTGCCAAAGGATTACATTTCGGATTTTTACCCTGACGATTTCACAAATCTAATCTAAAATTAAGTCCCAATATTTCGATCCCAAAATTTTTATTTAATTTTAAGTTTTAAAATTTAAAAAATAAATCAATGTAAACTTTATTTAAAAACTCTACACTGCGCCAGGACCTGTCTTCCTTCCGTCTCATGACTCTCCAAGCCCAAACTTTTCTAACAACTCAGTGTATGGCACTAAATATTTATATTAAACATTATTAAAAGCATTTATAAACTATAAATATCTCAAAAATCTTTTTTGAACTGTTCAATCAGTTTCTCGTGAATTAAATGCAACGGATCCATACAATGACGGCGTTCTCAATCTTGACCTACTAAAAGATGTGTAAATGTGATACAAGAACCCTGATGTTTTTAGAAATTGACCCCTGTCTTATATAAAACAACACCACAGGATCAACGATAAACTACCCAACATTACGACTAGCTGATCTGACACAATTTTGTATGTGTCTGGAAAAATGGTAAATCACTACTAATGTACAACACCTAAATCTGTTGTTAATCAACTCTTGCAATTAACTTTCGCCATTTTAAGTTATAATTTTTTTATGTATACACTTTTTTGACTTGGTAAAATGACATCACATGACATTAAGAGACATTAAATCTCAATTTAAATTTAAGAACGCTCCATTATTTAAACATTATCTAGGTCATATTGTAAGTTAACCGTGTCCATATTAACTTAGGATTTATATAAAAAATTTTCCAAATCGTCCGCAAATATCAAGCAATTATCCAGATTTACAAAGTAACACAGATCATTGATCATTATTTAAAATAAACATTGGCCTAAATTTGAAAACCTCGTGGTATCCCAGATTGTACTAGAAAAGTGGAAAGACAAAACCCCTTGACTTGGCCTATGGTTACTCAATTATGACATATTAATATGGGGTTTTTAATTAATTTATGCTGAAAGAAAAAATTGTCCAATTGTTATAAACTGTCCCAACGAGTTCCAATTAAAATTTCACTTAAGCGGGTCCTCAAATCTTTGTATATGCACTCTTTTCAAAATTTTTAAGTCCTTGGTGTGCTGTAATTATATCACCCTGTTTCTCTGAGAGTAATAATTCCAATCTTGTATGAATCCGGTCACAAATTTCCTATCCAATTTGATTTCTGTGTCCCAGGTATTTTACAAACACTTCATCATTAATTTGTAAAAAACTTTCAGGTAGTTTTCTATTATAGGGCCTTAACTCGAATTTTTAATAAACTGTTAATTTTAAAATTTTTCCAACCGCCTCCGAATATTTTTGACATTTTTTTCCCTTTTGGCACTAATTTTCAAAAATTGATTCAAGTTTAAATCCAACTCCATTGTTTAGGTTTTAAATTAAACATTAAAGAATATGCCTAATAACCCAGTACTGTCATTCACACACAGTTAACTGCCTTGTTGAATTGTACTTAAATCAGAGTTCCCAGTTCCTTTTGCAATCAATATACAGAGCAAGTCCAAAATTGAATTTAAGTTCTTAAACTATCTTTCAAGATTTGTTACCCTGGGGGTTGTACGGGATTTGTAGTGATTAATTTCACCTACCCATTTGAAAGGATTTGCCTAACACTCCTCGCTGTGAAGTTAGTAAACGTTGTCTCTGCTCACAATATTTTTCCGGCAAAACCCAAAGTTTTTAAAAAATAATACTCTCTAAAGCTTGCAACACCATCCCTGAATTTACTTTCTTTGAAAGGTTACATCCAATTGTACTTTGTGAAGTTCCGTCCACCATGATTTAAGATGTATTCATCTATGTCTTGAAGATCTAGGTAGAGGTCCAAATACATCCATGTAAGATTTTCTGTAGTGGACGTTGGTTCGAATGTTTTACATGCAGATCACTCACAGTCCCTCCATTTATAGTAGGTTAACTGCTCTTTTTACCCGTTTCCTTACCCCACCAAAAAGGCCCGGGACTGGAGTACTCACTTAGGCTTGGCTCGATAAACAACATTTTCTTGTAGCTCTCCGATGATTTCCTTCATTCCTCACCATCTTCCAGAGGGTTAAGTGGGATAAGGCCACAGTTTGACTATACCATCATCCTTTAATTTGGATCTGTTTCTCGAAATCAAGAGTTTTTCCCAGACGTCAAGAAAAAACTTCAGGAAACTCTTCAATGATTTCTCAAAACTTGCTGTGTAGCTTCGGAACATCCCAATCTTATAATTAAGTGATTATATTTAACACATTAGAACTAGTGTTTTGAATTAGAATGCACTGACTTGTTCAAGTTTTAAAATCGAATCTACACACATTGTTTTTTAAAATCAATTAACAACCCAGTTTGATTTAATGAAGTTAGCCCCTAAAATTCCACATTGTGATAAGTTATAATTACTAAACTAAGATTAAACCTTCCAGGGATAAGTTTTGTCAATTTTTAAATTTTAAAGATATACTTCTCCTAGTACATTTAAGTTTTTGGTTTCCCAGCACTAACACATTGTAAACCTTATATTTCTACACAATTTGTTAATACTAAATCGCTCCCCTTAAATCATTATAAAGTTCGCACCTGATTAAACTAGTGTACTTCCAGTGTCTACATAAATTTCACATTAACTTTGTTTTTCTATATTTACACTAGTACACTTTGGCAAGGTACTTTGGCTTTTCCACGATGGGCGTTTCTGCCACAATGTGGTTAATATGTCCGGATTTTTTGTTGTTGACTATATTTAAAAATCTTTTTTTTTGAGTGTCCCAGTTACGGGAAGCGGTTTAAATCTAAGCTTAACCCTTTATCTAAGCCCTCCACCTTTTTACAAGTTTTTGCAATATGGAGAAACGGGGGTGTCCTTTCAAACAGGCAATTTTATGTTTGATTACTAACCACATTACCGTTCGCAAGTATCTACAGTCTCTAGCGTAAAAATCCTAT
>NW_025787537.1:0-13503 GCF_021130785.1 Homalodisca vitripennis
TCCTCAAAAATCAGGAAATCAGGTAGGTTTACTTCTTGTTTATCAGTATGGGGTGGAAAAGAATAAGGAAAAATTCTAGCAGGCATACCCTCCTCATGCTCATTGCAACACCCAGTTTTATCTATCTAAACATTTTAACACCTTGACAGCCAATATATCTAAGATAACATGATTCAGTAAATTCAAACTTTACACATTCCACAGCCACAACACAAAAATTAAACACCTGTACAAACATAGACTAACTTTGAACGTTCGCCTCAGTATGTGGAGCCAAAAGTTTAACAAATTTACCTGTGCATTTCTGAGTACATTATTTGTCCAAGTAAAATTCAGAAAAAATCTACAACAATGGTGCAAAAGGTATTTTATTATTTAACAGAATATTTAGAATGTCAATAATAAAATGTTCTTATACTAATATATTTAATAGGACTTACATGTGGCAATTGCTGTTTCATGTGTTGTATTTATTGATATTTATTTAATCGTGTATAAACGACATATTTTAATTTATTTTTCTATTGTAGTGTTACTCAACATACAAAATTATTGAATGTATCAGCTCTTAATATAATTTATAAACTTTTTAAATGTATCATATTTTGAAAAATTTGTTGGTTTCATTTATTTATATTTATTGTTGTTTGATTTTTAATCTATATTTTAAGGATTTGTCAATGTAGCAGGATTTGTCTTTTAAGTTTCATGACAAAATCCACCTGTAATGATGTTAATGTTATGCTTAAGGAATACATAAATTAAGTAACCATAATCAAGTAAACCATTGCCGACATTCTGGATCTCACGGTTAAAGAAACTGTATACAACCAGGATGAAGTATAGGTAAAGCACTGTAAGCACAATTACAAACATATTATAATAAGATTATTTGTCCAATAAATTTAAAACATCTCATAAACAAAGATTTGTTTTTTATGAGGCTATCAATGCGTTAAAGAACACACATATCTACTTTAAAACAGAAGTTCAATAGGGGGACCAGTACATTAATATACCAAATATTTAAGAACAAATATCTGCAACATCTGTGCGTGAGAAATAAACAAAAATTCCCAATATCATTTAATGGTATATTGTAGGTATAAATCTTTGACTGTACATGCTTTATAAACTTGCCATGCATTAAATTGTGAATAATGTTGCTTTCACCAGACCTGTTACAAAAATTAGTGTGCATTACATATAATAATTATATTACTGTAATTTCATTTTTCTCTGGTATATAGCTATGTTTGCCAAAATAAATATTCTACTTATTTACCATGTAATTAAAGTTGGATACTTACAAAACCAAATTATTGTTTCCATTATTAGCAGCCTCGTATACAGTAAATACAACTGATATATATGTCAAAAGTTGTCCAATGATAGCACAAGAGAATGCGACCATTACCCATCATCAGCACTAGCTTGGCTTTTTTCTGTAAAAATAATTATTGTCAGTTATATCCACCATAACTGATTTTCATTCTGGATTTCTATGGAAATGCCCAGAATTAGAAAAGAAAAAGTGGCAATTGGGAGGAAGAGGAGAGGATAACAGTATAAACCCAATATACTTCCCCTGTGTATAGTCCAATACAGTAAGAAAATGTTTTACTGACAAGTAAAAGTACACACCAAATATCCAAAACTTTTGGGAAGTAAGATTTTATATAATTCTGAGTTCACAGTTGGTTGGTTTTAATATTACTGAATATAGTTCCTTCGTAGCCAGAACACTTGGTGAACAACAACATTTTCTAAAAATTCTAACTGAACTGTTTAAGCTGGATTAGTTTCCCACAACTCCTGTTCTGGGATAAGTGAATAAAAATTGACATGACTAGTTTCTTCAAGCATTTTAACATCCAATCTCCTATTCCCTCTTATTTATAAAAAATTATCTGGTACGTTCCAGCCTACATTCTGTAAATTTTTTGATGTTTTCTAGGTCTCAGCCATTCAAGGATATAGTTTGCAAAAGTTCAACTGAAGCCATTAAGATCTTTAGACTTTTAGTGAGCACAAAGAGAGTAAATTTTTAGTCTTTATAATATTGAAATTGAAACAGCTTTATTATAGGTGAAGTTTGGAGTATGTAAGCTCTTCTCTTCCACTTTACTAACAGTACATTCTTATTAAAAGAACATACTGAAAACTTACTTGAAATGAAACAAAATCAACAGAATATTAAAATTAGTCTTTAACATTCAAACTTAAAAATAATAATATTGAAAATAATGTTCAGTTCAACCACAAAACAAAGCTATAATTATAAAATTACAGTAAATCCTTACAACAAAACTGTTTTTGAAAATACAGTAACCAATTAACTGAAGCTCATCCATTCCAAATTAATTCACCAGATTTAAGCCCCAAAGTGTGCCACCACACTGACCCAGACCTCAATACATCTGCAGCTCGGGAGACCTCTGCCCTGAAAACCAATAAAGATTTCCTGATGACATAGGGGAAGTGTAACTCTCATTGCTTCACATTGGTAGGAAATGGATAGACGAGATGCATGTAATGAAATATAGTATGAAGAAGGTAATATAGAATATAGTAACCCGCTCGAAGGTTCTTCCTATTTCATTAACGGATAGTTTGTTAAAAAAAAGAAATTTTTACATGATAACCCTTAAAGTGAAAATAAAATCTGATTTTTGATAGTCTTTTGAGCTCTTTGCTAGTCTGTCCAAAAAGCTCTCAAAACTTGCATCATTGTAAACCATACGTCACAGTAATTAGAATGCAGCTATACATCGTATTTAATTTTGTTATGATTCTCAAAGCTCTTTTTTGCAATAATATATAAGAATAGAAATTGCTTTGGAGGAAGAACCCCATGCCAATATACTCCGTATTTTCATGTGAGGAAAAAAATATAACCATAATACACTGTCATCATCACTTGAAAACTCAATCTCATATTATTTTGTAAAACTTTTAAGTGCAAAACAACGCAGAGCTCAGCTTATTTCATTTTTTCATCCAATTTTTCAGTATAAATGTTGTCCAATTAATGTTTTTCCCGTCAATGTATTAATCCTAAAAAACTTTACTGTATTAGTAAAGAGAACACCTACCGAATTCATCATTGAAATTTCACGGTCCTGAAGAATAGATTTATTTATGGTGTGTTTTAAAATGAACCAAATTTCTTGATATTTTTGCTGTTTTTAAAAATAAACCATTTAGATTGAACCAATTATTTTAATTTTAAAGGGTAAGTGATTGAGATTTTACAATGGCAAACTTACGGTGTTTTTAGGTCTTCTACTAAATTTGGCTGTTTTTGTATTCGTCTGCATACAATATTAAAACACCTTCATCTGTTACTGTCCTGTAGGTCATTTTAATATAAATTAAAAATAAAATGCCCTAAAATGGATCCCCTGAGGCGACCCCCGTACTTACAGACTTTCCATTCAAATTCATATTTTATGCTTTTCAATTTTAATCAAAGTTTTTTTGTTTCCTAGATTGGAAATAAGACCTAAACCAGTTTAATCTCTCTCACCACCATAAAAATTCCAATTTTTTTAATAAGATTTGGGGGGGGGTTATGTATAAACGCCATCAAAAAGCGCTAGATCAATCGCAGAACCACATCCAAGCAGATGTGCCCGCTACTCATCCAAGGCTTGAGAAACCCTCATTTAACCAAATTGAGCCAGGGCCCCTTCAGTGCCATGGACCTCTTCCCTAAAAGCCAAATTGATTTTTTTATGAAATAAGGTTCATATTGTTCCAAATATCCAGTCAACTGAGAATTTACAATACACTTTCAAAAATGTTTTGAAAAAACTATGGGACTGAAATTGGGCGATAGTTTTCAATGTGAGCTCTGTTTCCCTATTTTTTAAAGATAGGTGTTATCACCAAATATTTCAGTCTGTCAGGAAATTTGGCTCTTCATAAAAGAGAAATTAAATTAAATTCCATCCCATCCTGATTAGGTCGGGATATCTAATGTAATTGTTTTAATTTCATTATGGCTTTTGATACATCTTTTATTTTTTTAGTTAAAAATTTTTGACTTCATAAGGCGTTTGTTTCATTATTATAGAAAAAATCATATGTGCTCCATAAAATAGGGTATACGTTTTGGAAGTGTTGTTTAAGTTTCTCTGCAGCTAAAGCAAAATGGTTCATCTGAATTCTTTGAAACAAATTCTATTTGGATCAGATATTGTATCAATTGTACAATAAATTAATTGTCCAAGACTTTTTTTCCTTTTGAACCGTATCCCAATTCAGATTTACCGACTGACCAGACAGCCTTAGGTATTTATTTCTCGAATTGGAAATTAGTTCGTCATTAAACAATTCGTTTAGCATTGTTAACAACTTTTCTAAAATATTCCTCTGTATGTTTCTATAATATTTGAAAAGCAATGGTGATTTGTTTGTTTTGACTAAGCTGTGTAAACTCTCTTTTTTTATACTTGAAACTTTTATCCCCGTAGTACACCAGGAGTTTTTAGGAATTCTCGGTCTTCCCACTAATGGTTTTCCATTTGAAAAACATTCATTAAATATTAACATGAATTCTGACAAAAAAGCATTAAAGTTATTGTTTACATTATCAGATGGGTCCAAAGTCCAATTTAGTTTTTTTTATTTCGTTGATTCAAAATTGATGACCATATTGCAGAAAAAAAATCTTGTTACTTATTAAAATTGATGCTCTTTTAGTTTTCTCAGGTAACTGGATGGAAACAAACAAAGAATTATGATTTGACCACACCATGTCATAATTTATTTTTTCATTTACCATACAGTTTCTTTCTTGACGAAAATGTCTATGCATGACATTGTGGAAATCAGTAAATTCTTGATGGTGCCAAATAATTATATTAAAAATCCATTTTGTGTCAGAATGTTTTTTTAAAAGTTTTATACATTGTTTCAATTTTCATTCAACAAGTTGATATTAAATTCAGAAGCCACCAATACTCTGTTTATTTTTATGTTTGCTAACCAAATCCTAACCAGATTCTGTATTTTATTTAAAATAAGATTTCTGTGGAGTTTTGATGAGCAATATTTTAGCTGGTGGTGGAGTTCTATAAATAGATGCTATTGTAACATTATAATCAATAGGATTTATTAATGCAAACCTTCAAAATGAAAAGCAGCAATTAAAAATCATCTAAGGTTAATGTCCTCTTTTCTTCAAACTTAATACCAGATTTGACTAAGATACATGATCCACCACTAAGAGTTGTTTTTCTTTACAAAAGTAAGATGCAAGTTTAAAACCCCTTTAATTTTTTCAAAATTTCAATATTTGATTCATTTAGCCAATGATCAATTAAACAAAAATATTAGATATGTCTTTGCCTTACATGTTCAAGAAAAATTTCAATGTCATTTATTTTACACAAAAATACCTTGTGTATTACAAAACATTATCCAAATGCTGTTCCTGTAATTAAATTTTAAACTATCAAATATTTTGTTATCTGATACAGCATTTTTGCCTGGTGAAGGTTAGTATTATTATTGACATGCGTGTGTGCAATCACTTCTAAATCTAAACTTCTATTTAACGAATCCTTTCTTTGGACATTTATTTTATTCCTAAAAAAATGTCTACCAACTTCATTCAGGACAAAGTTTTTTGTGAATTCACATTAGAGATTTGACTTTCACTCACACTATCACTATCTCTAGAGCACTAAACCACAAATGGACTGCTCCTCTCCCATGACACCAGACACAGCAGATGCGTAGCTGTGTTCACTTGGCATGACGATCAGGGATGACTGAGATGATTCAGCTGAGAGTCCAGTAACAAACCACAGAAGAGGCAAGGTATGTTTAGTTGGCAATGGATCTTGTAGTTTGTTTTGAAAATCTTCAGGCAATAAATCCACACTTCTGGACCCCAATGTTGTTCATATTGTGCATCCATTACAGAAAGTCCTGTGTGATGGGAGAGAGGATCCTTTATTGACTAATTCTGCCTTTGCATTTTTGTCTTGAATTTTGCTTTTTACAGGGAAGAAGCTACCCAGTGAGGTAGTTCGATTAAGATGATCAGTGCCCTTGTAGTATAAGATGGAATGCCATCTTTGGCCAAGTGTAAATCAGATAAATTCCTACTAACATCCAAAAAAACCACACCATAGTTCCCTACAAAGCAAAAAAAAAAAAAAAAAAAAAAAAAAAAAAAAAAAAAAAAAAAAAAAAAAAAAAAAAAAAAAAACTTGGCCGACTAGTGCGTAAACAAGGCTTTCTTCCGGCGAGTGTTAATCAGCTCCAGGAAAAGTGTTATTTTTGTTTGTGAATTAGGGACAAACCAACAAAAGTTCCTCTTCTCATTCAAACACCACCAAGTACTGTGAGTCCTAAGCATGGCGCACACTGGTAGACGCGCCGCGCCGCGCCGAACCGCGCCCGCCTTTTGGAAATAATTCCGGCTTAATTAGTTCTGGCATTGTGTTCAAATGGGAGTGCGCACACTAGAGCGCGCCGCGCCGCGCAGCCGCGTCCGCCCGCGGAATAATTCCGCTGGCAGAAATCATGGGAGGAAGTCGAGCGGAATTTGTTCTCCGCTGGGGCCGGCGCGGCGCGGCGCGGCGCGTCTACAGTGTGCGTAGGCAGCGGAAAACCGTTTACTTAGCCGCGACGTACCTTCGGGGTGTCTTCGTACTACCTAGGCCATCGTCGGTGTGAGGTCTTGCAGTCGACGTACTAATCTAACATTTCCAGAATAATTCATGATGCAAAAGCTAGAGGCAATTTCTGGGTCATATAACACCGCCTTCATTCATTTCTACGCTCAGATCCTACACCCACAGCACTAGTTCCTTTTCTAGACTCCCCAATATATGCCGCAACTACCACCTCCTATTGGTCAGATGGCGGACAATACCCAGGGGGCACAAGGAGGGACGGTTTAGCTGTTTCACCTGATGGATCCAGTAACTGTCCATACACCTCAAACTCAGCAGGGTCAAGTGATACAACATCACATGGATAATAAGTTCTCTATTGTAATATGTAGGAAGTAGGTATGCATTAATTTGTGTGTTTATTTTTGGACACTATGCTTTCTTACAGATAAAATTACAATTACCAGTTTTTGAATACAAAATTGCCTATTCCTTATTAAAAAAGCCCTGACCAGAGATACATTGTTAAATAATAATTTATTGCTGAAAACACATTTGAAGTTATGTTTCATAAACCGAAGAAGAATAAAGCATTAATGAGTAAATTGTAGGTTTCAGAAAATATTAAAATTTACCAAAACATTATTTGCCATATATTTAATAAAAACGACTTAATTGTAAGTTTATCATATTCTTGTATTTTAATAAAGACTTAGTTAATAACATTACCTTAAACAAATCGCAAGCCTTTCTTCAGGCGAAAACTGCGTCTAAAATATGATGTCTTGTTTTTCAATGAAAGGCCTAAGCATGTTCAATAGCTCATAAAAACTTTTCCGGGGGACATTCTAAAATATTGGAAAAATTTACGTTTTGTCCTTTAATAAATCGGGGCAAAAGGTGGTGAAATTCCCCGTATTTTTTCCTTTTCTCATTTATTAGGATGAACCCACATTGTTTTTGTCTCTTCTACTCCTCCTCTGATTGAAGAAGGACAAAATTAAAAACAGTTCTTCATCTTCAGAGAGCTTGCTCATCGTGTAAAATGAGTAAACAAAAACGACACAACATACCCATACGACTGCACACTAATTGATAGCACTGCAGCTGTGGTGAGGGAAGGAGTTCGGCGCGCCCCAGCGCGCCCAGTATGTGCGACGGTCAGCGGAATTTTCAAAAAGGGGGCGCGGGTTCGGCGCGGCGCGGCGCCTGCTGCAGTGTGCGCCATGCTATATTTTACTAAGTTACTTAAAAAATTACTTACCGCATTCTGAAGAATTTTTAAAAATAACTCAGACACTCAAGAGCTTCTGGCCTTACTTTTAATAGGTTTGTAACATCACGATTTTATTATAAAACAGATAATTATAACCTCTAAGTTCAGAGGACTAATCTTGCTAAGGAAAACTTAAAACATTTCTAAGACTACTAACTCATTAATTAAGACTTAACTTGATCACAGCTAAAAGAAAACAAATCATATACAGTGACGTCACAGGAATTGCCAACACTCAATTGGTTTGGAACACTGTCAACTGATCCAAAAACACACATACCAACTTCCAACATCGCAAAGGTGTTGACACACAGCTGCCTGGCCACCTGTAACTGAGAGCACTGACCCAGGACTATGTGTCAGCACTGTCTCAGCGCTGACCTACAGCAATTCAGCCAAGTACTCTAAGAATTTTATTTATTTATAAACAGTTTGCAATTATTTAAATATAATAACTACTGGAAAAAGGACAAACCAGGATACAAAAAACTGAATCTGCTCATTTTCAGAGCACCCTGACAACTCTTTAAAAATTAAATATAATAACTACTGGAAAACAGACAAACCAGGATACAAAAAAATGGATTTACTCAATTTTATTAACAGTTGACAAACTCTTTAAATATAACAACTACTAAAAAAACAGACAAACCAGGATATAAAAAAACGGAATCTGCTCATTTTTAGAACAACTGACAATTCTAAAAATACAATAACCCATATATGGACTACTTCAAGATTTTAAACTGAACCATGACAACACTACAATAGCATAATAAATATTGATTTTTATATTTAGTTTACTATATTGACCAAATTCTCAGATAATAATACTTGTTATTTATTCTTACCTGTTGACAATCCCTACTGCAACTCAGAACTGCAAATAACACCAAACATTCTGTGCTGCATATTGCCCACCACTAAATTGATGGAGCTAGAAATCATTACTTCGCCTAGTTTTATCCGTTCACACAAGCCCACTGTAAAAGGACACCAGATAAAGCCAAACACCAGCAGCCTAAGGCTCGAAAAGTACCCCTGTGGAGAATGTAAGGTATTGGGGTAAAATACACCAGTATTTATGCACAGGCATCTGCAACCTCTGGGATACCATGGTGGTTGTGTGGAATTCTTACAGAAAGATAGTGACAAATCTCACAAAGCAAGAGATATCAAACTGGAAATGCAGAAACTGCAACAATCTTCTCCTCCATCCCCAACCAAAACCCTCCTCGACTCTAACCAAGGTATGAAATAATCTCCCAATACTAGACAACCCGAATCAACCACTATACTTCACATTCGACCGTGCACCACTATCGGGAGCAGAGGAAGTTTTCCAAGGCACGGTTGAAAGAACATTTCCAACTCTAACATAAAAGAAAAAGCTATGCTTGATCCACCCCCAAAAAAAACAAGGGTTAACTGTGAGGCAGTACCGGCCTAGCACCCCCCCCCCCCCCCCCCCCCCCACACCCCCCCCCCCCCCCCCCCCGAAACAAATCTCATTAAAGAAGAAGAATTGGAGCACAGTCTCACTGAAAACAAAATCGTTTGCAAATGACACTCATACTATCGTGGAGAAAATACAAAATCTTGTAAATCCTGAGGAAGCCAATCTCAATGTCTTTATCTCTTGCAGCTGAGGCAGGTTAGTGTCCTTCTACAGGATGAATACAAAGCTAAACGCAGAAAAACAATCAGCTGCTTGAAAAAATGCCATGAGACTCGAGGCGGAGCTGGCAGATACTTCAGAAAAGACAGAGAAAATGGCGCTAACTGAAGAAAAATATAGAAGCAAAGTCGAAGAATTTACACCAAGAAAACTGGCCAAAGTTACAGAGCCAGCATAGACATAAGAGAGAAATAACCAAACAAAGCTCCAAGAATTTTTTTGAAGAAACATGACAACAACCAACGCAAACTAATTGACCAATCTAGAGAAAATCAATTTTTAACTTAGAAAAAACTATAAAAGGAATCACTTCCAAATCGGAGACAATAAAAATCAGTTAATCCCTCCAAGCTACCAATCGGGACGTTTTTTTGTTAATCCAAACATGCTCACATAACAGGAGAGACTCTTTAACCATTGTTAACAATTACCGAATTGGACTGCCCTTAAAAGAAGGGCCATATGAAATAGAGTGTGAAATACAAAAATTAAAAGAACAAGTTGGGAAAACTTGCTCTCAAACCCCAAAATCACCCACAAAAGGACATCACATAATAAGTCAGAAAAATACCTGCTCTAAATTTAAATGTATCAAAATAAAAATCTCCATAAACAAAAAGACGACTCAGTTCAGTGTAGCATTGCAAGTTGCCAAAATGCAAGGTGGCTGCAACACTTCCAAGGAAAGGGACTCAAGAAAACAACCAGGGCGACAAGCCTCGGAAACGAGTCCTCTGACGACACCAACATCACCAATGCCTGGCCTTTATAATATAAACTTCACCTTCCACTTCTTCCCATAAGATCTACAAGTTCACCACCAGCTTTAGTCAAAAATTAGAAAAGAAGGAGAAAGTTTTGAGGAGTTCTTCAACCTTCACATTGATGGAGTACAAGGACAATATTAACAATTATAAAGACAATGTAAAAAAATAACGGCCAAACCCTCTGCATTAATATGAAACTTGCCACCTAATATATGCCTATACCAGTCTCCTACACCTCCCGCCAGGATCCTCAGGACTCAAACATCTTCACAGGATGCGACCCTCCAACTTGACACTTTTTTAGACTAATACCAATAATCTAAGTCCAACAAGGACATAGCTGAGCCGAAATTAGCAACAGAACAAGAACCAAAAATAAATCAAAATCCCCTAATATAAATTCTTCTAAACCTTGAAATAAGCACCAGAAATCTTATAATTGTCACACCAAAATAGTGACGGCCTTAAGAACAAAACCGTCAAGACTTGCTCATTCTTCTCCACTACAACAAACCAGACTTACTAATAACTTACTGCAGAATGGCTTAAACAACGAAAAGTTTATTTGCGTAGAGCACTAGAATCCTTGGCTACAGACTTATAGGCAGCTGTAAATAGACAACAACACAGAAAAAGGTGGAGTGGCTGTCTTTGCAAACTTAAACCTTTAAAAAATAAAAATTACGAGTAATATCCTTCTCAGGAACCAAATCAGAAACTTATATGTGAAAACATCCTTCTGAAAATTTGAGATGAAACAAGGATTCTTGCTCCTTTTAGGTTTATACAGGCAACCTAGTAGCAACTTGGGGAAGCCTTAGATACTTTATCATCTGAATTTGGACAATATTAAATCTTTTAAAAACCCGGTACTCGTAATAGGGGATGTCAATGTAGACAACCTGGGTGGCAAGCTACGACAGAAGAAACTTGGACGATATGATTCACGGCTATGGACTTGAGCAGACTTCACCTACCCCCTACAAGAATAAGCAGTCACAGCAAGGACTTCTATAGATTTTCATATGCACAAACATTAACGAAACTGAAAATATCAACCAGGAGTGCCTAAAAACAGGCCTCTCAGAATCACACTGCCCAGGTTATACTTTAAATCTCTACAAACATGGACAAGCCCCACGCAGACAACAATCATACAGAAGACAATTTAACACAAGAACCGTAGAAGAACTGAGGTATAATCTACAAGCACAGGACCTGGTAACAAGTTATGCTCTACAGACTATGTGGATGATGATTATTAAAGCGTTTCCATGGGATCCTCCAATCTGCAATGAAACATAGCCTGCCCTTCAAAAATAGTAAAACATTATAAAGAAATCCCACCAAAGAAATATATGGGATGATGAAAGCCAGGCGCTAAAAAACGCATTCTTAGAGTCACTAAATCGAGAACACATTACGGGCCATCCTGACGACAACAAGGATGGAAAACAGCCCAAAGGAAAAAATCCTACGGACTTAAAACTAAAATACACGATAGAAAAACAGATTAACTCCTCCTCCATTGAAAAGATTCTGACAACAAATCAAAAGCACTGTGGAAAGTGATTAATAATGAAAGGAAAAGCAGAGATTAGAAAAAAACACAACTTGAACGCTTAAAACATTAAGGACTATGCATCAGGACTCTCCAATAGACATTGCCAATTACTTAAATAGCTTCTTTGCTACAATTGCTGACAGAACACTTGATACCAACGGAAATGAACAACGATGAACAAACACACACAATAGAACCCAAATTACATACCCCAAATCCCAAGACTAATTTTCCAGGAGACAAATGAAATAGAAGTCGGAAACATCATAGACACCTTAAAATCAAAAACATCAACAGGAGACGATGAAATATCTTCTAAATTGGTCAAACAATGCCAACATGAAATTATCACTCCACTTACAACTATTATAAACAAATCACTTTTACAAGGGACTTTTCCCAGCGGGTTGAAAACTCGCACAAATTTATCCAAAATCTTAAGTCTGGAGCAACTGACGAAGCCACCAGTTATCGGCCAATCTCACTTATCTCCACTTTTTCCAAAATCCTGGAGCGAGTAGTGCGAACGAGACTATCTGGACCATTTCTCAAACAGCATCACCTTCTTTACTCCGAGGACAAATGAGTTTGGTAAAAAAGACAGATCTACAGCAACAGCACTGGTCCCCAACTAATTGAAACCATCATTGATATATTGGAAATGCAGCGTATATATAGCCACATGTATACTTTTGGACTTTACCAAGGCCTTCGATTGTCTAGGAACACAAGCTCATTACATAAAACTGCAAAAACTTCTGGGAATCATTGACAGAGAAAGTAGACTGGTTCAAGAGCCTACCTACAAGCAAGATAGGACAGAGATTGTGGAAAAATTAACTTACACTACACACAACACTGTCAAAAAAGTAAAATCTGAACCACTACAGGAAGCACAGAGATAGTGCCCGCAAGGCTCTGTTCTTGGACCCGTCTTGTATATCCTTCTGACTAGCGACTTTTCCAGAATACCTTCTAATACTATTGTGAAATGGTAAATGTACGCCGATGTGATAAAGGCCCCTTTATGTAGAAACAAAAACAAAGATCAACTAGACATGGACTCCTTGTAGCCTTTCAACTATGGCTAAACAATATTGCAACCTAAATGATTTGGTATTAAATGAATCAAAAAACCAACAACTAATTTTTACAGCTACTCCAAAATTAAACTATCATGGGTCTCCCAGAGAGTAACTAAAATTTAGAATTCGGAAAATATTTAGGACTCACCTTGGACCGAAATTTATCTTTGGGAAACCACACATCAACCAGCCTGGTTCAAAAACTTAATAGCAGGCTTTACGCAATAAGGAGAAATTGCACAAATCAGCAAACACTGATGTAGCTATGACCAGCATACTACTCGTAGTTTGAATCTCACTTGTGATACGGCCTGATAGCCTGGGGAGGCCACGACAATCTCAAATCTCCAAAGGGTGTGGTTCTACAAAAAAGGACAATTAGAGCTCTAAAAGGGACTAGGACCACTTGGACACATGCCGAGCAGCCTTCAAAGAACTGAGAATTCTGGACTGTAGTAGGACTCTACATCCAAGAGACCAATCCTCTATACAAAAAAATCA
>NW_025787538.1:0-7500 GCF_021130785.1 Homalodisca vitripennis
ACACCCCCGGCTCCCGTCACCACCCCCGGATCGGACCCTGCTGCAGCCGGGGTTGGATTGATGGGTCTGGAGGGAGAGATGCAGGTGTCGATTTGTTAGTCTGACCTCCTCGGTCCTCGTGCGGCTATTATTGTGCAAGGGTGTCTCGTTTTGCACTGGAAACAACAAATTCCCTAAACCAATGTCCCCTATTCACAGACCCAAGGACTATAAACATAAAGATTTAAATACTTCAAGAGCACTCCAAATTACAGTTCTCAGAAGTGATGCATCACCTATTACTTGCATTATAAATTTCACTAGTAGAATCACAATGCTGTACCGATTATTAGTAAAACTTGATTAAAATTATAAAAAGTTTTGAGTTATTTAAGACAAAAAATTCGTCACATTACAAAAAGTCTGTGATTGAAAATAAAGCCGCACTGATCTCTGTTTTTGGATTGATTAATTGCTAATTGGTTGAGCTACATAATCGACACAACCCCTCTCTGACAATTTATACGCAGATGTGGAATGTAAATTAGCAAAATTTAACTATTTAACATATTTATTCATCATTTATGACCTAATTTTCTCCACCAGACACGGAGAACCGAAATAATGGTCTCGTTATTTTTAATAACTCTGATGTAGAAATTTGCCTCATAAGGGACGCTCCTGAGAAAAGATCCTAGCTTTGCAGTAATGGCTCCTCGACACATTGTCAGCAATGTTTGAAATTGTGTGAATATGTTGACTACGCATAATTATTGTTTGCTATGTTGCTTGCCATTGCATAAAGAATATCGAAAGCTAATTTCCACTATTCAAGATGTGAAGTGTTTTCAAATGAACTATTTTATGAAATCTTTACGAATTCTACACTTTAAGATCTCTTTAACTCTAACAGCTCTCCTCCAGCCCATTAATGGGTTAAACACATTATCTCAGGATAACTATCTGGACGGATGTCTGTAAAGGGTGAAAGAGATTTAATTTAAAGCCAACCATTTGCAGACAGAGTGTGAACACTTTAAAGGGAATAAAAGTAACAAAGGCCAGGAGGGACATCAAGTGGCATTAACTTGCCAAAGGCGGCTGCTTTTGTCACCTCCCACTGTTTAGCAACCGTCAAAGTAATTGGCACTTGTGGCCTCGGAACTTCGTTTAGATTACATTCTTCTTAGGTCATGACATGGTGAACAGTCACAAGTCAAATAAATGATGAAAGGCGTGTGTGCTATCCCGAATTGAAAAGGAAGCTGTGTGCACTACTTAGGTTCTTGATATTCAGACTGAGTATTAAAAACACTTCTTATGATTTTATCTTCTGCAAACCGCTTGTAGAACGCGAAGAGTAAGGAATAGGAAAACTAAAATTAATAGTTAAAAAGATACGCTATTTTACATACTAAAATCCTGGTAATAGGAACCAATAAACATTTTAGAGTTAACTACTGAATCTCTTAACCATAGACACTGAATTAAAAGTATCAGATCTGTGCCTAATTGTGAGATTGAACTACATCACGCAGGGCTTCATTATATTGCATGTATAAGAAGAGAGAGTTTAACCAAGAAGATGACAACCATTGATTTTGAAAATTTGCATGCAAAGGCGCAGGTAAACTATTAGTATAGATATATATATATAGTATATTTATATATATATATATAAATATAGTGAATAGTATATATAAAAATATAGTATATATTTGTATTGCGGGTGTGTGTGTGTGTGTGTGTGTGAGTGTGTGTGTGTGTGTTGTGTGTCGTGATGTGTGTTTTTTATAGTAACTACTAGATATCATTCAATTTTTCAGAGACTCCTCTCTACAATATTGTAAAGGATTAAATATAAACCAATCAATAATTAAACAAATCACAACGTTGTGCACTTACATTACATATATATTTCTGAAACGCCTCATGTAAGATGACGACTCCTTTCTACAAGTGGGACTATTCATACATCGGGTGCTTCAGATGTTGCTGAAGTTGCTAGTTAAAGGATAGTAAAAACAAATAGATGCTAATTCAATAAAAATCTACTTTCAATTTACTGATTTAGAAACCCTATCTTGAGGTTACAAGTGTGTTGTGAAAACCGCACACAATACAAGAAAAATGGATTGAAAATTAAAGCTGCTTAGAAAAGTTGGAAGAAAGGAAAATAAGCCTCTCATCGAACTTAAGTGTTTTGCAGAAGTTGTAATACTATTGACGCAAGTATTTCTTTCTGTCGTGTATAGAAATGGTAGTTTAACTTCTTTATTGTTGCTTTTTCCTGTAATGTGTGCTAATTTAAACTATTTTTTCTCGACTAAGCTCAATGTTTTTAATTACATATTGAAAAATGACTTCTTTCAATACAAAAAAAAGTGGTGTTTAGTAGTTGGTAATAAGATTGATTCAACATTTTAGCTAGTTTCGGAAGTGTAGCTCGTAATTTAAATGGGAACTACATCCGCCAAATGTACATTATGTGCAGCGTATAAATTTAAATTTAATCTGACAGCAATTAAGGTCACAAATGAAAATTACTTTTCAAATAAACAGCAACATGATTTAAATTAAGTTAAATGGAGATGTTCTCAAAAATCGTTAATCGCTATTTATACCAAATAAAGTTAAATAGTTAAATAAAAGCGCAAAAAAATACATCTCCACATGCGATTTCTTCTACTTACTAACGTACAATATCTTTATTATTTTGCTGGTAGTATTTTCTTGAAATTCGTGTGTAAACTATAATCAGCTTTGGTATTTTACTTTAAATCAAATCACCGAATTCACTGTCACGAAACATCTTAAATACATTAAAAAATAATGAGAGTTTCCTCTTGAGATCGAAAGTAAACTAAAATAAAAGGCTCTACTTCTCTGTTTTCATTTAAGCCTGTATTCCTTAAGCAGCTAAGCTTTCTACCCAAATATCCTCCCTCGTCACCAGAAGTTTCTTGTCGGAAATCTGTGTTTCCGCATTATTAGCAGAAAAAAGCATAAACAAAGAGCAATTGCTATCTATTTTTTACATAGACCTATAAAATGATGAATTTTAAGCACGAATAAACGGCGTTTTCTACCACACTTGCTTGATGCTAGAGGACAGTGTTGCTTGTTACAAAAATAAAACTGAATTACGACTTGCATACAGATATTTTATCATAAAATTATATAATTGTTTAAGTAGCAAAACATAAATACCTGAAAGTTGATCACTGATGATGAAAGTTGTGAAAAATTTATGGAAAAAGTACTCTGAACAGCACAATAAAACTTTTGCTTCGGGATATTGGCTTGTTTTCTATTTACGATGTAATAAAATAGCTTTACAATCATATAGTTTACCTTGGTATGTTAAAGCTTTAAATTAGGATAAACGGTTACATATTATAACATAACCACCAAACTTTGGCTGAAATGCCTTTTTAATACGGGCGAGACTTTTTTTTTAACCAACCCTTTTGCAAGCAGTATTTGGTCAAACTAAGTACAAGGATTAAACTAACTAATAGACGAAAATAACGCTACAAATATCAAGTACTGTACTAGTTTATTATATAACGCATTTTACCAATCACCTGCAGTTCTTAAAATTATGAAACTTCGTTGTATTGTACTCCTTACATTTCCTTTTTACATATTGCTCCATTAAATACAAGCATAAAATTTAGGGTCAAACATTACCCACTTAACTGAATAGGACTAAACAAATAATTTATTGGCTATTGTTTTTCTATTTATAATAATAATTTATATTCAGATGTTGTTTGAAAAAAAACTTTGAATACTGTTGACTTTGTAGTAAAACATAGACAGTGTAAAGAAGTATTAATATTTAGACTCTTCAGATGTAAAAATAAACTTTTTGTTACGTTGTCTATTGTATACTAATTCATTGTTTTTTAAATTTGTTTACAGCAATAAAGCACGCTTCAGCCCTCAAGTTCTTACACCAACTACTTAAACTTTAAAGAATGTGTCTGTGTGTGTGTGTGTTTGTTGTGGTAGTGCGCGCGCCGCGCAGTTGAGTGAAGCGCGCGTGCGTAGTGCTTGCGTGGCGTTTGCGTGGCGTGGTGCGTGCGTGGGCTGTGCGTGCGTGTCTGTCTGTCTGTGTCTGTGGTGATGTTGAGTGTTTGTGTGTGTGTTTGTGTGTGTGTAGTGTGTGTGGTGTGTGTGTGTGTGTGTGGTGTTGTGTGTGTTTGTGTGTGTGCCATATAGGGCCCACTTTAAAGGAGGCGGCGTATTGCTGTTTTTGTCAACCATGTTTTGATTTAAAAAGTTGGATTTATCCTAAGTGGAGGACAAAGGTATAAGAGCTCTCGGGTATTATCTGTTAGGTTAGTACATGGGCGTCAATCTCGGTTTATGTGTTTATAGATTCCCGAACATCTCGGTAAAAAACGCAAACTCTTTGAATATTTGAGACATTTTCTAGTAGAGTTAACATCAAAAAAATCGACAATTTTGATAGCTGGAGATTTCAATATTAAACGTATTGAATGGTGGTTGTAAAGCCACCTGAAAGTTCCGGAGATTTATGGTAGCTTCAATCTGGGGATGGTTTGGTGACATTCACCTACGAGAGTAGTTTGGGTGGTTCCTCAAGAATCTATAGTAGTTGTTGTGACCGATCATTACACTCGGGACGTTCGTGGTCCGTTGTAGACATTGCCTATATTGACATGATGCGCATTTAATACAAAATCCACGTCAACAGGTTTAAAAAAAAAATACAAGACGTTAACTATTATTATAGACGAGAATACTCATTCCTTCTAACATCTAACCTGTTTAAACAAACGAGTAGAATACGAGAAACTTTGGGCCAATTCAAAAAAAACCCCAAAATTCCTCGGAAATGTTCCGATTATTTAAACTGATTGCTTCATTTTACAATCTAAATGTCTTAACCTCGTCCCATTAAAAAAACAATTAATTATAAAGAGAAAAAGAAAAACTAATTGGCTTTACTACCAGGAATAATTGTTTTCTAGAAATAATTTACGGTTGTATTGGGAACAATCAAAACTATCAACAAGTGTTAGAAATTCAAAAAATTTTGTAAAAAAAAGTATAAAATTAATTTATATCGAAAACGGTTATTAAAGCCGGCCAAAAGCCTGATGAATTTAATAAAGCAACTTTAATGGGTAACAAAAAATGTACAAAAAACCCGCTTCGGGGTATAATTAATAAGGCACAAAACCTAAGGCACCCAATAGAACCTATAGAAATTGAAATCAATTCGGGAAATTATTAAGGACCATTACAGATGTGGCAAAACATTTTTAATGACTTTTTTTACTAATGTTTTACAAATCAAAATCTATAGGCTGTTCTTTTGAAACGAGTCAAAACACCAAGTCCCCCGTCATGTCAATGGGGGGGGGGCAGTTAACCCATCCTGTAGATCAGAGGAGGAAGTGGGCTGGACGTGATGCGAGTTCTCTAAGGTGGTGGTCTGAATGTCAACTGACGTAAAATGGCGTGTCCGACATGGCTTTTTTCAGCACTGTTTACATGCCTCTGCTGAAATCCATGACAATTGAGTAATCAATAAATCTTATCCAAGAAGGCATGTTTCCTACGGCACTGAAAAGAGCTGTAAAGAGTAAATTCCAATTTTTAAGAAACAATGATCTCAGTTTGAAAGTAAATAATATTATCGGCCAATCTCAATCCTACCACAGTTGCTAAGTAAGGTTTTTGAAAAAAACTTTTCTTAACAGCGTAGGGAAGTTGATTGTGTTTCCTAAATTTTTTTTTGACGAAAAATAATCTATATTATCTCCAAATCAGTATTGGCTCTTAGGCGAGGTTACAAAACTTCCACAATACGAATGCAAATCACGCTAACTTAATTGAGCCTGATTGTTTGAATAGCTTGGACAAGAAAACAGTAAACGCTCAGCGTTTTTACCTTGACTTGGGACTAAGGCTTTTTTCGATTGTGGTGGATCACACCAATTCTACTCAACAAATTGCACAGTAACGGTATATTAGAGAGGTTTGCCGACTAAAGTGGCTTCAGTCATTACCTCTCTCCGATAGAAAACAACAAGTAATACAGTTTCAAAATTCATTTTCACGTACAACCAGTCTTAGATATGGTGGTCCCTCAGGGATCCAGTCCTCGGACCAGTTTTTGTTCCTGGTGTACGTAAACAATTTGAATTCAAAAGAATTCATAAAGGACAACCATAGTTCCAATATGCCAGATGAACCCGACTCTCTCTTTCACATGCAAGTCAAAATTTTCAAGTTGAAATTCAAAGCTTACGAAGAATTTTTAAAACGTATGTACACAATACTTTGAAAACATTAATGGAAACTTTAATTGTTCGGAAAACAAACTTACATGGGGTTTTTGGCTGGAACGCACATGCACCATTTCAGTATCAGAACCTACTGTGCATGTTGGACCGACAAAGGTCCTGGATGAAGTTGAACTGTAACGAAACTCCTGGGAATATCTACCTCGGATAGATGCGGTTGGATCTTGGAGGAACCATGTGGACAGTGGGTTTGTGCGAAAACTATCAACGTAAATATTTATCTCCTTGAGAGTGTCTTGCACGGAATACTGTTTCAGTATCAAATAATGAAAATTGCATATTACGGTTTGGTTCCACCCACATTTATCTACTACGGATATTATTATTGTGGTGTTTGGCAGTTTCAAAATGGTCAGACTTCCACAGACTTTTTGTCTTACAGAAGGAGAGCTATTAGGAATTATTGCTAAATTAAACTTTTGAGAGTCCAGTGTAGTAAAATTCATTTAGGGAGCTCAAAATACTAACATTGCTCATGTTTTGTATATACTAGAAGACTACTGTACATTTGTCGGGTTTAAGCAGCTCTAAATGGATTTCGAGGTCGTGACATTCACAACTACGATACGAAGGTATCGAGAAAATGGTCAGACCTCTGCTCAGCATAGATTGAAGAAGATACGAGATCAACTTCCTTCTCAAGCCGGCATAAAAGTTTCTAAATGGGCTCCCTGAAGAAATAAAATCAATAACATGATCTAAAATCGGTTACACAAAATTAACACTGCGACAACTTTTTATAGTGTCCCATTCTTTTTATACAGTTTGGTGAATTCATGGGGACCATCTCACTAGCTCCAATGTTGCGGTAGTACAGGGGCGCTGATATCCAAAGATTATTTTTATTATAATATTAATTTTAAACTGCTTGACAACTTTTATTTGGATTAACCTAAAATCGATTATTGTTTACAATATTTTAAAAATTAAATCGTTAGCATGAAAGACATTTCATTATTTTAAATAATTGATACAATTATTATTTATGGTTGACGCATGCTATGCCATGTTAAAATTGTTTCTGGCAATAAAGTATATTGTATTGTATTGTAATGTATTGTATATGTGTTGTGTGTGTGTAGTGTGGTGTGTGTGATGTGTGGTGTGTGTGTGATGTGTGTGTGTGTGTGTGTGTGTGTGTAATTTCTCCACACTTCATTTTAGTAATAAGAAATAT
>NW_025787538.1:12500-13665 GCF_021130785.1 Homalodisca vitripennis
ATCTTAGAGTTTTTTTGGGAAGTTGTGGGTTTCATCATGACGGGGGTGAGGTTTTCAATTTATAATTATCCTTTCTTTTTGGTTTGTGTGGGAGTCTTGAGTTTTGGCTGCTGGGGGTATTTTATTTTCGCTTGAGTGTTTTTTTTTTGTGTAGCAGGAAAAAGTCTATGTTTAGGTTTTTTGATTTCTGTCCATGGATTTTGAGTTCCGTTTTCTGGACACTCACACGATGACAGCTGCGATGTTTTGCCACTGAATTTCTGCCTCTATGACATTCAATCGTCGTTTTCCCTGTCTGTTTAAGCGAGAATGATGTTATCAGCACAGATCTTGTCCACTCAGAAGGCAACAGATCACACTGCGCACTGAAGTCCGTAATTTTGGGGCATTGACTGTTTTCCAGTGGACTTGAGGTACAGCCCACATTTGGAACACCCCCGCAGACCACTGTCGCGGAAGCGCGGGCGAGTCTGGTCAACGCGGTGATGTGCTCACGGGAAAAATTTGGTCCGTAAATTGGAGCAACCGTGAGTCAGACTCGATGGGTATGGTCCAGGAGGCTTCTGAAACTCACTATTCAGGCGCTCAATCCTCCAATTTGAGACGGGAAATCTCCGCTGCCGGGTCTTCAGGCGTACTAAACAGGAGGCGATGTGGGTTGGTGCCCGAGGCCAGGTTGTGAGAGGCCAGCAGTGTCAGGCTCAGAGGCAGTTGTGGAGTCGGGTGTTGAAGCAAGCCAGGCGCAGGTTGATGTGCTTGTGCGAAGACGGCGTGGCGGGTGCAGGCGGTGATAGAGGGTGACTGAGGCCTGCGCAAAGGTAGACAGTAGAGAGCGCATGGAGACGAGGGGTGTACTGCCACTGTGTTTCCCTGATTACACACAAAGTAACAACTGTCCATACCCGAATCAGTTTTTATTGATTGCATCCACAAGTTTCTCCCTAAACAACGGCCAGCGAAAATCTCACCGTTTTACGAAATTCTCTGCTGCCTGAACTTGATATAATTTTAAATGAAGCAGGGGGTTTCCATTCTGAGTTTTTTCAATTGTGAGTGTCCCATAGTGGATAACATTGAATAATAAAATAAATAAATATGTAAATAAATAGATGGATAAAATTTAATAAAATATAGATAATAAATAACAAGTTTTAAAAATAAAAAA
>NW_025787539.1:0-13381 GCF_021130785.1 Homalodisca vitripennis
AAATGCAAAAACAACAACCCGAACGTTCACGTTCAATTAATTCATTTCCCTAAAACATTGGTTTTTATGAGTACCGTTTTTTGGGAAAATTTTATAATAAATCAATCCAATACGCCACTAGCGCAGGATTAAATAAAATTCAGATAAGGGATAATTTATCTAAAGAAACAAGAGCAAAATTTATTTATAGCTGCCCCGGTGAATTCGTTTCATTACCTTTGGCCATGTCCCCACCTTTTTTAAAACTATTTACATATGTACTTTATCAATTTGCCAGAGTTACAAAATTCCACTTTGATGTGAGTTTCAAAGTTTTAGAGAATATTGGGAGTAGGACAATAAACGATATCTACATAAAAATTTTGCCTTTTACTTCAAATTTAAGATGCCCACCCCCCAAAATGATTGCCGCGTAAACGGGTAACCATATTTTCCCGAGGTGGTTTCAGCAATAAGCTCTAGGGTATCGCTTAGAACAATTGCCGTCGCCATACGGGGTGTTGTTGTTAAAAAATCCGCAAGGTCCTGATCATATGTTTACTTACTACTGCATCAATTTTGGGAAAAGTGTTTCGGGAATCTCGGCTGAAATTATGGAATCAATGTCTTCGGGGCCTTAATTTATCAAAAAACCCAAAAAACCAAATTGTGGCATGTGGCAGACCACGCTTTTCCCACTCAACAGAGTACACCAACAACGTACTTGGCCCTACAAACGATGCTTTATAATAAAATTCATTAAAGTTTTAAAATTTTGCTTAAACACCTGGCAGTGATGTCATCCCTTAAATTGGTGTTTGGCGTGTGAATTCTTTTTTAAATTTTCCCACCCTTGTGGGTTTTGGGTGAAGTAATAAATAGCTCGGACGGCCTTTTTTCTAAATTACGACATGATCTTGCGGTATTCGGCTGTGGGCGGGCTTCCAATGTAAGTGGCGTCAAAAATTGAAATTTTTTACATTTTCTGCATTTGCAACGGCATTAAAGATCACGAATCGTATGAATAAAAATTATAGAGCTGATTTTTTGTTGGTTTCAGCACCGGGAATCAGAAATGATAAAACAACAAAGTTTCGACATAAAATATTGTGTGCTGTCAGGCCAAAAACACGACAGTACTTTATTTTCCATCAATAAACACTATATTCTATCTGATAAATGTCTAATTGTAAATTTCCGTTTAAATTTAGTAGTGTGGGTTTTCAAAGTTAACATCGAAACCGGTGTAGACATCCTAGCATGTCACCCCTGTTTTTTCATCCCAAATTTCCGGATTCGAAGGGAAACATGTGGATTTTTAATAGCAAACAATGTTCGAATTTGATGTGGTGAATTATGATGGAATCCTTGAGGTATTTCCCCAAGAAATCATCCTCGAGTAACTGTATAGTTAAACCCCCTCACGGTAAGTAGCACACAGATGCCCATCAACTAATTAAATTGTTGAAACGATGTCGGCCACGAACTTCACCAATAACAATCTAAGATAATAACATTCAGCGTTATTTGGATGTGCTGTATTTGTCGGCACTATAATCGATTTCGGGAAATGTAGGAGAATGTTGCTCGTTCCAGGTTCACAGGAGCATTGCGTTTGCGGAATCGGTCAATTTCCTTTTCCCGGGCTCGCTGTGTTGTGATCGATGTGCCCGAACTCGTTGCATTCTTTGTCTATCCACTTCATTCTGATTTACTGTAGAACGCAAATGTGCCATACCAATACGACTGCTATCATTATCAGTCTCTTGCGGGTCATCAGTGCGATTAGCGCGTGAGGTAGCTCGCCGCACATTCGATCTACTTCGACGACCTATGTTAGGTCGTTTTCTTCTCGGCATTGTAAGCAGTATCTGATATTAATGTTTTCTTGCATAATAATGTTAACCTATAATGGCGACAGCTGTTTTACCCAAAATTGCATGCAGTAGTAAGTAAACATATGATACTGAGACACTTCGTCATTTGTATTTGTTACAGCTGTTAAACTAATTATCGATACATAAACATCAATCAAAACTTTTGACAGGTAAGAACAGTTTGTATGGGAAAATCAAATTGTCGTTTTTTAGTATTTTCCTGCAATTTTGTATATTTTTCATCGTTTAAACCTTCCCTGGACTTCCACGAACATTTCAAGACCAAAATTAGCCAAATCGGTTCAGCCGTTCTCTAGTTTTAGAGAGGACAACGAACGGAAATTCATTTTATTTATATAGATTATTTTTGTATCGCATTTTGAAATTTTCATAGGATAGGGTAAGGACACAATCTAGTCTTGAAAAAATAGAATCTCCACTAAGAAAAACATGTATCGTAGGTCGTAATCAAAGTTAGTTTGGTAAGGGTAAAAACGGTTGGTATCGAAAAGGAAATTAAATACTATTTTTTCCAGTTCGAACATTTTCACCTGCGGCCTTGGCAAACAATAAAGAAATGTTAGACAATAATGTTAAATAAGGTTCAGTACCCCGTAAAAAACCGATGTTTGTGGCCGAAAGTGATGATGATACAGTCTCCTTATCTTGTATTTATTTGTCTTTTGTCTCAATTTTCGTGATAAGATAGCTCCGTTTCTGGAAACCTGATTTGTTCTTTGGTTAAATCATAAAATGTTGGGAATAATAAATATCGAACTATTTTTTTCAGCCTTATCAAAAGTTTTAAATACAATTTTGGCGTGGGAAAAGCAATGAAGGATTTATTTTTACACAATGAAACTTTTTAATCGAACAATAATAATACTGTTTAAAATATAATATATTTTTTAGAAAAAAATCACCATATGAAATCATATTAATTCTATTTTGTTCAATTTTACGACGATTTCAATTTTAGTTACATTTATTATGTTATCAAAGTTAAAGAATCTGAGTTAATAGACAAGCAGTAAGGAAGATTTCCCTGTAAGTTACATTAATAAAAATAATTAATCTTTACTATAAATATAAACGACCCATTTATTTATTAACTTTTATGTAAATTAATTAAAATTATAATTTTTGAAAAATTAATTGGATTATTAAAAATGAATTATTATAAAACACACCCATCTTTAGTGTATAAAAAATCATACACTTACAATACATATAGTATTATTTTCTTGATCTTCCCGGGATCGCCTGGATTTCTAATCCTATAGCAGTTCCAGTTGGAGCACTCTTAGAAACAGCTGAAAACAGACGAAATAATTCTAGGAAATTTAATATCCTCATTTACACTGCTAAAAATGTTATAACGGCCCTTGCTACATAAGGCCAATAAAAGAAAAGTGTTCCGGGAGTTTTGCTTTATTGCATAAATTACAGAATAAATAAATCCCGGTCAGATTCCAAAGCTTAATCGTTTTCCAACGCAGAGATTAAGCCCCCAAAGCTTAAACTTTTTCAAAGAACTTAGAAGTTATAAAACGATGTAGTTGAATAACAGAACTAACATTATGCCCCCAATGCTAATTTTTCTTTTTACGGATGATTATAATGAATTGCAATTGGTTACTAGCTAAGAAAAAAGGGTACGTTCGTATTATATCGACCCCCACCCCTCCCATTTCTCCAAACACAAAAATTCAACAAAAAACAAACATTATCAAAAAAAAAACTAAACTCTTTATTGAAAAAACCCTAAAACTTGTTTTTGGGCCCTTTGGGAGGCACTCTGCCACCCAAAATGCGAGTGCCTCCGGCCATCAGCGCGGGGCAGCACGGAAGGAAACGAAAGAAAAAGTCCTCGAGATAGTACCTATCAGTAAAATATAAAATTCTAGAGGGGCCGTCAGAAATATAAATTGAATTGTAATGGAAAGAAAATTATGTCCCGTGCAAAAATTTAAAATTACGTAATCATGTGATGCCACGGGGCCCCTGCCGTAATCGGGATTCTCGGAAAGATAAGATAACAGCGACAACAATACCGATCGCAATACCTGGAAATGCTTGTTGATTGATGGAATGTTAGTTCTGTTCTCAACTACATTGTTTTATAACGTTCTAATTTTCATTGAAAAAAGTTTAAAAGCGTTGGGGGCATACAACGGAATCTGACCTAAATCCCTAGAGACGTACTTTATAAGCTGTTTCCTTGCATACAAATTCTGCTGAAGTCCACTTTCAAAGGAGAGGATAGTCTAGGAGCCAAAACAACTAGAAAGGGGACTGGAAGCTTTAAGTATCTGTACTGTTTAAGTATCTATTAAGTTTTGATACGCTTGGATATATTCCAAACGGATTGATTTATTAATCTATAACCTTCATCAGACTATTAAATTATTTTTTATCTTCCTTCGAAATGACATGTCACAAGATAGGGGTTGAAATTTGAGATTTTAAAGTTACCCCCTTCTATCCCTTTTGAAAAGAGGAGTGAAATTTTTGTTACCCTAAAACAAATCCAAAAAATTAAATTTTAAAATGTTGGTGAAGGTTGCATATTAATACTCAACCTTTGGATATATCCGGCGTATTGGACTCAATTTACCCCCTGTATGTTAATTATTTAATTAAACCTACGGACGCTGATAACGTGTATTTGCATGCCCGACAGTTTGCAATTCATTTCGAGCAAATTTATCATGAACGATTTCTTGTGGGGAATTTTTTATTTGATTCATGAACAGCGGGGGTGTGGCAACAGAAATTGACCCGGGTTGGTTTGGAAAGATGAGTTTTTTGGTAAATAAGGAAAGCCAAATTGAAGGATCCTCCATTTGAAATTTTTTGGGCAGTAAAAGAAAGATGGGGGGTTTCCCTTTTTTTTCGGGTGTTTGCTTAACTTTAGCAGGGTAGAATGGTTGTACGGCGGACATCACTTTCCTCCCGGGGAATCCGCGTTACCCTCCCCGTGCGTGCCCCCATTTAATTTGGGGAATTTGAGTTTTACTTTTGAAAAGGGTTAAAACCCTTTTTGAAAAGCATACGTTTTATTATAACACGTATTTATAACCCGGAAACGAGCGCTTTTTCCTTCAATGTTAATTTTTTCCTTTTACGCTTTTTGTAATTGCACACTGGACCCAAAAAAGGGTAAATTTTTTTAATTACTTCTATTTTTTTATTTTGTGCAATTATTATTTTAATTTTTAAATGCTGTTATTTATTTTTAAAATTTTTTGACCAAAAAAAATTTTTTTTTTTTTTTGAAGTTAATTATTTGGGAAAAGTGGCATTTTTCTTAAATTTTAAATACTTTATTTCCTTTTTTTTTACTTTAAATTTTTAAAAAAACAAATTATTTTATTAACAGATGAATTATGACATAAGCCTTTCAGGGAAAGGGCTTTCCGTTTGTGCGGGGAATCAAAAATTTTGGCTTCAAAAAAACATTCTTACTCCACTGTTTCCAAAAGGAACTAAAAATTTAAATTGGTATTTTTTTTTAAAAGTTTTAAAAAACAATTTTTTTTGGGGAAAACCCTAAACACATTCAACAAGCATTGTGTGGGTTTAAAATTCGGAGTTGCAAATGTAAAATTTTTTTTTTAATTTTGAAAAAAAAAAACTTAAAAAAATTATTTGATATCAAAGGTTTAAAAAAGGTTTTTCATAATAAATGTTATTTTGTAGACCTAGATTTTAAAAACATTAAATACTTTTTTTTAATAAATATATAAAAAAAGCAAAAATAAGGGGAAATTTTTCCCCAAAGGAAGGCCTAAAAAAAAGTATACTTCAAAGTTGAAAAGAGAGCGTCCTCGGGACGTTTACAAACTTTGTTTTAAAGGGAAAAAAATTGTTTAATTTTTTTTTTATTTATTATGGCCTTTTTTTCGCTTTCCCAATTGGGGCTTTAGGGAAAATACTTTAAAACATGAAATTTAATTGAAATAAAAAAAAAAATTAAATCTTTTAAAAATTACAAAATTTTGAGGGAAATTTTTTTCACCCGAACCCTTTTTCAGTCCCCGGAGTGTTAATAAATTCATCCCGTTAAAACCCCCCGTATGGGGTTTTTCACGGGTTGTAATGACTGAAAAAATAAATAATAAATTTTAAAAAGAGCCCATTTTAAAAAAAATCTTTGGTAAGAGAAAAAACATTTAAAAAATTTTTTTAAAAATAGTTTTTTATTTTATTTAATTTTTTAACCAATAAAAATGATGTCCTCGAACTAACCCCAAATGCTTTCATTTGCAAACCTTTTTTCACACTCTCCTTAATTTCGTGTAGTTACTGAGTACGCGTACCAGTGAAAATAAAGACCGTGCCGAAATAATAATAATTTTTCATCATTTTAAATTAAAGTTGGACCCTTACAAAGGATGTGTAGTTTACGGAACTCACATCATATAAATGACCGTTGCCAACAGTGAGTCAACACTTAAATTACATTAAAAATTCCCTATGAATTATCGTAATGGCCACTCATAATCCCATCATAATTGGCAGCGTTTGTGAAAGGGGCTGGGCGTGTGTCTGGCAGTAAACATCTCTGATGGACCAGCATAAGACGCCAGTTCGGCTTGTTCCTGTATGTCTGTTACTCAAACGGTCTATGGAATCTTTTGCTTTCCGGTATCTTTTTAACTTCCTTCTATCAGTACATACTTTGTGTTTATACTCCTGGTGGGGACGGTTCACTGACGCAATGGTCTAACAGTAATAAATTATTACTAAATATTTGTCGAAGACATATGATAATAGTGATTATGAGGACAAGGTTTTGTTTGGTATTGTAGGTATATTTAATTTTAATTTTTTGTAAAGGCCCACTCCAGTTTTACTCCTTTTTTTGCCCTCTTGTTCCTGCCGTGACAATCTCTCATTTGTATTGGCATCAGGTCAGTTGTAGGTGGTTGGTCGGCGAATGCAGACCTATTGCATGACCTGTATTTGTAGATCAATTTTTTAATAAAGTAGTGTTTTGTGTTTAGTTTTTTATTGAAGTGCATATTTAAGAGGTTGAGTTAGTGAAGTTGGACACACAAATGGTGGTTTGTGATTCTTGATTACGCGTGTACAAACTGTGGTTGAAGATTTGTTTATTTTAATCTAGTTTGACCTGAAGAAGAAGACATCACATTCAGAATTCGAAACGTAGTGCAGTGTAACTGATTTTTCTTTTGTATCACTGAACGACGGCAAATATCGGAAAAAAGTCCTGTTTATTCACAAGTAAGTGTACATATTCTTATATCTTACATAACACCACGTTTTATTCACGTGACGTTATTTCAATACTATCGAAAACACAATTTCGGACTAAACTATCCTCTTTAATTATTACGAAGGTACATTTTCTAGTCGTTAGCTTTCTACGTTAATGTTTCTTTTAAGAAAGGTACAGGAACATTATATCTGAATTGGCCCGACAAGGAAAGCATCAGTTACTTGGAGATGTGGTTAAAAGAGAAAATGTGGATTTTTAATTAAACGATTTATCATGTTGACATCTTCAAAAATTACTGGGTCGTCAATGAAGGTTTTATAAATTATTTATGTATAGCTCTGACATTTTACATATCTTTCAAGTTAATCGTGTTTTGCCTTATCTAAATATCACGTTGATTAAGATCTGATATATTAGTTTGCCCATACAAACAACTCCAAAATATAGCTATGTGACGGCACACCAATCACTTTAATTACCGTGCAATTTAACTGTAATTTAACATTATACAACGAGTGCAGGAATGGGGGGACCAATCCAATCTCTGTTCAAATCTTTACACTTAGGCGCTCTGTAAAATATGGAGTAGCTGTTTTAAATCAGATTCATATATAAAAAGAGGAGTCTGAAAAATACCTTAGGTTTTGGATAAAAAAGATTATTTCTCTAGGCCTAGAAATTAAGCAATTTACTATCAATATTTCTTTATTAACGCATATATTCACTCCTTTATGTAAAAACTTTCTCACAATAGGTATTTGTTATACGCGTTTATGAATTTACATTTACATTTTTTTATATTATTCCCGATGCCTACAAAAACATGAGATGTGAAAATACATCAGCCGTATATCAATGATACCTGGTAAAGCCTTAAAAATATTATTTACCGTATTTTTAAATGGAGATTAATAAACTAATAGTTGATTCTTACTTTGTACAATTAATGTAGGGTTTTTCTTACTTTTATAGTAAATAATAACAACAAGAATAACTTTTTACATAAGCAGATTATATTTGTTAGTATTTAAATTTTTTGTTGGTTTAGTTGTTTATTGGCTGATGTTAATATGCATACTAAGTGCAAAAAATATTTGTAACACAAACATTTTTGAGAGACATAAATTATTAAATATTAAGAAATCACGTTTTGTATTAAATTATTAATATATATAATAAACAGTGGCTAATCTTACAAATATATAAACCTGAGTTCGGGGGAAATTTATTTAGGTAATATTGTAAAATTTTGTGGCTAACATATGAAATGAAAGATTTAATTAAATCCATTTACCAATTTATCGAAATGAAGGCTTTGTAAAAGAAGTTAAACTTGGATTTTCGGTTCAAAGACAATCATTGTTTAGTATTTTATCTTTAGGTTTTTTATGTATACATTTTTCATTAAACCGTCGACGTTTTTATTGTTTATGGACTGGTTTGGATTTTAATCTAACATTTATTAAAGGTGTGATTTTGTTTATAGTGCAATGTTTAGCAAATAGCTGTAACTTGTTTGGGGTTTATCCGTAAATTATAAATATAATTTATGTTCTTTAAATCTGTTTTACCTTGTGATTGTTTTATCTGGCTCATATGTAAAATCTTTATTTAAATCTCCACAGGTTTAATTTTAGTGAATTTCTACTTCTATTTTTACTATTAAGATAAAAATCATTAAAAACAATGATTTTGGGACATGATTCAAAATTCACCTTTCAAATATAACAAAATTTGTTTTACTCCATAACTTTTTATACATATATTTAATTTTTTACTTTATTTATTAAATTATATTAAATCTTTGTATTAAATTTTTATTTCAGTTTATGATTGTTATTCAATTGTTAAAAATATTTTTTACTGTTTCAATTTGTTGTGACACCTGCCAATGATATCTTGTGGAAAGGGACGCGTCGGTGCAAGAAAAATATTACAAACTATTGGGGACATTTTGTGTTTGTGTTATGTGTTCGTGCGCGCGCTGGCGCGTAAGTGCTTATTTAAAAAAATAATAGAAAATTAATTTGTTATTTTAATAAAATAAGAATTCTTCTCCTTCAATGAAGAGTAAAATACTTAACGTTATAGTATTAATAAGTAATAAATAAATTATTATACGGTTTGTGCTAATCTTAATCTTAATTAGCACAATTTGCCCATTAGCAAATTGGGCAACCATTATACATATCATCTCTAACTATAGTGTCTTATCTTCTAATATGACAAATTTTACACAAGATAAAGAAACTATTATCTGTAAAATATTATTTAATAACTATATAAAGGTTTGAGGAAACTTAAATTTGTGCATAAGCTCGTAAAACAATTAAAGGATTCCTTGAGTAATTAAGACGCAAAATCTGACCATATGTTCAATGATTCGAGCCTGATGATTACTTTTGTACGTTTATGCATTCATAAAACTATTTGACATTTAGACGAGGATCAAGTCATAAAAAATCTTTTTTAGTAAGCTAAAGTTCAGTAAAGGACATTATATCGAGAGCTGGCGAACAATTATATGGGCGCATAAATACCTATATGCCTGTAACAAGATTAAAATACTGTTACGGTACTCTTTCACTGCTGTTATCTAAACTACGTTTTACTACACAACGGACAAAAATTTAACAAACCGGTTTTTACGTGTGTGCTGTACGACCTATAGATAAAAGGTGTTATCGTTTTATAGTGAACGCCTTTTTACAACTGGTTCCTCCAATCCGTACAGCTAAGTATCGCGACCAACTGTAGTCGCATTTGGACTCGACCACACAGGTTTGCGGCCAAGTTACGACTGTGGGCGCGAGTGGCATACGACTGTTTTTCTGCGTCTGTTCCTGGGCCCCACGCCTGCGCATTTTACACGCACAACGCGGCCGTATTTTTAAATTTACGCTCTTTACTTTCTTCGACATCGATTTTTGCTCAGAGCAGTGGAGCATTGTAGGGCGCCCACTACATTCAGGTAGGTTGAGGAACAAGTCGGAAAGGCTCTGAGGTCAGCGGGGTTCCAGGCGAAAAATAATTCCGCGAATTTAACGATTTTCTGTTTTGGTGAGGAGATGAGGAAGGCTATACAATTAATGTAACCTAGATTTCTGGTGAATGTTAAGGTGCAGCCTTTGTGTTTTTCGGTTTGGATTTGTTTTTTCTTGTAAACAAACTTTGCTTACAGACTCTTTTGAGATTTCCATTTTTAGGAAAAAACAGATGAAAACTCAAAAGTTATGATAATTCAATTTGGAACAAGTATTTAGGGTGTATGACAATCTGGCCAAAAAAAACGCGTTTTGACACGAATAAGGATAAGACGGCGTTTCATAGTCTTATATATGTAAACATGACTGGGTGGAATGAAGTCCCTTTGTGTTTACAAAATTATTAATTTTCTCTAGCAAATAGAAAAGATACATCATGGGTTTCAACTTACATAAGTGTTAGTTAGTATTAACCACCTTATTTTTTTGTAATATAACTCTGGGGAAGATGCTTACATTGTAAAGGATTACAATTAAATATTGTACCGAACACGTTTTTAATTTTTTTGTTGTAATAAATGTTTCATACTTTTTAATCATTGTTAAAAGTTCACAGGTTTTACCTGATATAACCCAATTAACAATACAACAAATTAAAAGACGTATTGAATGCGGATTTAATCATACGTTTATAATGAAACTTCCTCGCATGATGACATGCGGCCTACCGAAATCAGTAACCACAAGGACATCATTAAAATGTTTATTTTAAGTTTAAACATTGTTCTTATAGGGCTGAAAACCTAGAAGCAGCCAGTAAGTATAGCCAGCAGCTCTTTACGGAAAAGGAAAATTGCATTTTAAACTTTATCTATTTTTATTAAATTTATACTTCAATTGTCAATTCATTTCAAAACACATTACTCCACGAAACTTTTTATAAAAATCGCCTAAAGATTATTTCTATTTGAAAGATGCTTATAATTCCGTTGTACGATTGTATAAAGCATATGTTTTTCTTTTTTGTCTTTCAAGAACGTTAATAGTCAAGAGCTAGAGAAAGATAGAAAATTTAATATCCTAACTAATAAACCAACTGCACCTAAAAATGAGAAACATAATTAGACCATAACATTAACAATCGCACTTTTTCACATTATGTTAAACAAACGTTTGTATAGATGTGCGTGGGTGTGCATAGGGATCGGAAAAAAAAAGGGCGATATAATAACATTTACATTTTAACCTACAATAATTATTATCAACACTTTTGTACATTAATACGAGTTTCTTTTAATTGGTTGCCTGGAAATGTAAATTATTTAAACTGTTTTTTTATTTTTTTTATACATTTATTTTTAGAACCAAAAATATAGTTTGGTTTTCATATTTTGGAAAATACAAAAATGGTTTAATACCCGTCTAATATGAATCATCCACGATTGAATATAGTGTTATAATTCGAACTAAAATAACGTCTTTTTTAAGAAAAAATACATATCCATATTTATGTTTTGAGGGACAAAACACATTATCGAACTGCTTAAAATCCGTAACAGCTCAGGCAGCCATATTGACACAGCTTGTACGCTTAGTTCTCCTAGAACATAGTCCACTGTTCTGTTTATTAATTTGGGTTTCTGTTGTATGTAACCCGGCTTAAATAGTTTAAAAATTGTTCTACAAACCCATTCAAGTGGATGTCCACAAATAAATTTAACTAATACTAAAATGCAATATTTCGTTAAAAAAGTTTTTATATACTGGGGTATAAGAAAAGTTTGGGAGTGTAAAAAACTATATCATATGATTTCATCGTAAGGTAAAAGGGACTTCTTTATTTTTGGACTTGGCGATCCCATACCATAATAACAATACAATGGGTTCGAGATTTTATGGATTTGCTTGGGAATGATAAGGTTTAGGAACCCCTCATTTGTTTGATTAGTACGCTAACTCAGGACTTTAGGTACTAAATCAGTACCAGTTACTGTTACTTTCTAATAGTATAGTAATAATTTTTATATCGGTACATAAAATGGTATATGGGTAATTGTTTTTTTAGAATAATGTTCAAAAAAAAATACACCCCGCTCCCCAAATCACTTTAGGTCTAGACCATTTAAATTTTAAATTTAAACTCTACTAGTTGTCCCTCAGATTTCGCCAAAGTATGGATTTCTCTTTCGCTTTACTCCTGACCCCCCCTTTCGTTTTAAAATACCCCTTTAATAGCGTTTTTAAAGTAGCGAAAAAAAAGATTCACCCTTGTTCTTTCTTATAACTATGATGACAAAAAAAAAAAAAAAAAAAAAAGGGGGGGGGGGGGGGGGGGAAAAAAAACAGAATAAAAACAATTTGGGGAAAAAATATTGAAACCAATCATCTTGATTACAATTTCGAGACATGTGACATTTTTAAACTATTGAGTAAAAAAAATTAAAAAATAAGGAAAATTAATATTTTTTAAAAATTTTTTTTAGATCAGTTCCGTTATATGCCCCAAACGCTTAAACCCTTTTTTTAATGAACTTAGAAACGTTTAAAAAGGGCAAGTAGTTGATCAAAAGCTAATTTTTTTTTTTTTTTACGGAAAGATTAAAAATGAAAATTACAAAATTTGGGTCCTAGCTAAGAAAAAAGGGTTTCTTAGCACCTTCGGTGTTGCCCAAGCCCCGCGCTGATGGGGGCAACGAAAGAAAAAAAATCCCTCGAGATGGGGAAATATCAGTTTAAAAAATCAAATTCGAGAGGGGGCTGATCAGAAATATAAATTTTAATTGTAATGTAAAGGCAATTATGTACCGGTTGGGAAAAAAATTAAATAACCAATTTTTGATGCCGGCGGCTGCTGTTAAAACCCGGGGGGTTCTCGAGAAAGATAAGATACAGCGACAAAAAATACCGACCGCAATACCCGGAAAAAAGCTTGGGTTTATTGATGGAATGTTAGTTCTGTTACTCAACAACATCCCTTTTACAAGTTTTTAAGTTTTTTAAGCGTTTTTTGGGGCCCCTATAACGGAATCTGACCGGGGTTTTTTAAAAAGCTCACAGGAACTTTTATTATTTGAATAAAAATGTTTAATTGTCCCATGTGGCAAAAAAATTTTATTAAACTTTACCAAAGTTCCAGCTCCCTTTTGCATAAAACAGGAAGGGTCCTTTTGGGCAGTGCTTGGGCAGTCAAGCCCTGGGGAATTTTGGGTGAGGCCCCCATTGAAAACCTACCAATCAATAGGATGAAAATAATTTTCTCTTGTCTGCCAAAACGGATGTTTTAACCTTTGTGATGA